>NW_027495335.1:0-206062 GCF_021521415.1 Bidens hawaiensis | reverse complement strand
TGGTCACGTTCGTTATGGTACCAGAGCTAAAACAGAAAAACACATTGGTATTCTCGTTACGTGCGCTATGGTACGTGATCTAAAATAAAATGTGGTGAGTCTATGTGAATTCGTTCGGTTTCCGTCACGTTCTTTAGGATACCGGAACTAAAAAAACAAAATTGGCATTCAGTCAGTTTTCGTTGGTACCAGAGCGAAAAATGGATAATGTAAAAATTGGTGTGTATAAATGGGGTGGTGTCCGTCGGTAACCATAGGCGTTGGTAAAACTCGAGCGTTGTCGGTCATGAACTTTGAGGCGATGAGTCTAGGCAAAATCAATCGGTTTTCATCACGTTTGTTATGGTACCAGAAGTCAATCAAACAAAAAACTACAAAATTGACGTTTGATCGGCTTACATTATTTCATTACGATACTAAAACGAAAACAAAAAAACAATTAAAAAACAAAAAAAAAATTCAAAAAGCAATTGATAAGTATATAGTGCCGCCAAGTAGCCCAATCAAGGCTCAGCGGCACCAAACTTTCCAATTGTTATATATAATAATGTACAAAACCGAGCCCTCACAACGAACCGAACTCAAGTAGATATCCTTTGGTCATATTACGACTTTGTTTTTTTGGTAATTTTTAGTTGCTATATGTATACTGATACAGTAATGAACCGACAGCGACTGAATTTCACGCTGCAACAAGCGGGTTAAATTCCACTAGTTGATATCAAAAGAACACTATTAAATTGTGATTATAGTGTGTGTGTGTATGAGAGATTTAAAATGAGAACCAATTTGAGTTTTATGAACTCGAAAGAACTCAATATAACAATTTTTTTTGAATTTTTTTTACATATACGTAAAAAAATTACAAAATTTTTTACGCACCAAGTCGACTTATTACACATGTTTAACGGACGTTTAAATTTGTGTAATCACTGTACATCTTTATTCTCTCTCCTACTTTAATTTTTTAATCACATTTAATCCCAACCACATATTCTAATCTATTTAATTAAATGTGTGATAAAGAATTAAATTCTTAAGTTCTTAAAACTTAACAGGGTTCTCAAAATATCCATCCCCTATACCCACACACATATGAACACAAAGGTCAGAATTCAGTAACCTAATGAAAATATTGTATGGACTAAAACATTTTTCCAAGTCTTATGCCCTCTTAACCAACTAAGCTACATAACAAGGACTACATGTACTAAAACACGAAACCGGATATATGGTAGCACGTGCATAAATAAGCAACATCTAAGAACATAAATAATAAGATAATAGTACGAGTATTATAAAATGGTTCCTCGCAATTTTCTAATGATTCTCTTATTTACTTAATCTCTTTTGATCTCACCACACAAATGTCTACGTATTTCAAGATATTTAGGATTAAGATAATTTGTAGAACTTATTCACTTAACACATGGATATGAAACAAGGGTGTAAATAGGGGTGGCAGGGGTTGTGCCAGAAAAGATGACGCAGATGGTCGGGAGAGAGAGAGAGAGAGAGAGAGAGAGAGAGGGAGGGAGGGAGGGAGAGAGATTTTCTTTTACGTTTTTATTATTTAAAAAAATAGATGCCACATAAAAGGTTTTTATATGTTGCGTTTTTTATTAAAATGATAGTTTGCTCATTTTATGCTCACTAAACAAAAAATGACACCACCTATGAGTTGGGACTTAATATGCAACATGCTTGAAATGGTCGTGTCTAAAAGTGTAATATAAGAAAAGTACGAATCAAATCCATACGATAGAAATGTGCTAACTAAAATAATTCAAAATCCTTCACTTAAAAGTTAAAAGCTAACTAAATGTGGACATTGAATCATAAGGTAAGAAGTTACACAGCTTGATTACAGATTCGTGGGTGCTGCCAGGCCCATAGTTGAAACTTGAAACTTGAAAGATGATCAAGTCATCAAACCCAAATTCATGTGTGTTGTTACCGTTGTTAGTGGGCTAAGAAGTGAAACCATAGGCTAATAAGAGGATCGCTAGTCAAAAGTCAAAACCATTGGGGTCATGTCTAGTAGAGGTGAACAAAAAACCCGATTTCGGAACCGGACCCGAAAAAAATACCTGGAACCGGTTTTTTGATATCCGAACCTGTGGATAGGGTATGCATTTCAGTACAAAAACCCGTACCAGGAAACGGACCCGATTTATACCCGGTAATCTCGAAAACCGGAACCGGTTCCATATCCGGAACCGGTTTTCTCCAATACCCGAAACCGGGTTTTTCGAATACCCGATTTATATCCGAAATTACCCGAAAAATACCTAAAAAATACCCGAAAATACCCCCAAAAAAATGCAACCTCTTAAAAAATCCAATCTATACTCGAAAAATACCCGGGAAAAAGCCCGAAAAAACTCGAAAAAAAATTGAAAATAGGGTTTATTCAATACCCGGAAATAGGGTATTCAAATACCCGGTTTTAGAATACCCGGTTCTATACCCGACCCGAACCTGATGCAAAGGGTCTGTTTTTTAGAGACAATACCCGGACCCGAACCCGACCCGGGTATTGCCATACCCGATCATACCCGAACCCGATTCCATACCCGAACCCCGGTATTTAAAAAACCCGATTTGTGCACCTCTAAATGTCTAGGGATGTTCACGAATCGAACCTAACCAAACCGAGAAATATTTTGCTATGCTTGACTTGTTTACAAATCGTATTGATCCGAGTGGCTCATTTACAAACCGAGCCAAAATTGAGCAAGCATTTTTTGATTGGCATCGAGCAAGTTTTGAGCATTACTTATTTACTTTTCCCTTTAAAGATTTATATAAGAAACAATTTGAAGTTACAAAAATTAGTTGTTAGACAAACTTTTATTAGCATGCAAATTTCTGTAAAAAAAGGTTTGAAGTTGGAGATAATGTACATGAAAAGTATCCTAAAATTTTATAGCAAACAAAGGAAATTATAACATTGATAGAGTGAAAAATTTTAAAATGATTTAGAAAGCTACACACACCAACATGCCTACTTACCTACATGCATACATGCATGCATATAATTCGAGTAATCGAACCTAACAAGATATACCTTTGCTCATGCTTGGCTTGTTTTCAAACCAAACCGAATCTATCAGATCATTTACAAACCGTGCCAAAAACGAATGAGCATTTTTCGAGTTAACAGCAGATTAGTTTGAACAACATAGTTATGTGAAGAGCTTCTTGATTGTTTTAACAGTTTTGTGCCAAGATACCCTAAAAAATGATTAATTAAATAACAATTAATTATTTATTTTAGGGCACAGTTTATTGTGTGGACTTTGTGAGTATTCCCAAGAATTTGGCCTTACATTAATAAAATATCAACTAAAATTTATAACTGTAATAATGACCTGCAGCCCAACATATTTGACTAACATGCTAAGTCATCACGATATTAAATTCACCTCCATCTCCACTTTGGTGGGATGGTAAAGGCTTAGGCCTTTGTGTGAGAGATCCAGGGTTCGATCCCTGGTAATGGCGATTTATTGTAAATAGTAAGAGGCAAGCTTAAACATTCATAAAAAAAAAAACAATATTAAATTCACGTCTCATAAATAAAACTAAAATAATCCTTGAAAAAAGAGAGCATACATTTCTTTTCTTTGATGTGATCCACACAAAACATCAACTTAAAAGCAAGCGAAATAGTTAAATTGGACATATTTTTTAGTGGCGGAATTTTAAACAGACTAGCCAAGTAGCCAGACAAGAACAAAAAAAAAAAACTACATAAAAGATAGAAAGTATGTATACAGACTAACCAGTTGATGCCCCTATCCAAGTAAGTTTGTACTTGGCACTTACTCTTTCTATTCGAGAGGTTAGGTTATAATAGAAAATACGTATTTTATAGGAAGTATAAGAAGTAATTTAGTTTATTGATTTTTGACATGGATATATAAGTGAAATCAAGCGTTAGATAAGAGGAATGGCGTAATATGGATAATACATTTATTAACGTCCAAAATTTTTTATACAACATCTAAAAAAAATAAAATCACCATAATGACGAGTGTTTTTTATCTTTTATATGAGCGTTATATTGCTATATAAAAAAAATTAGTGGGTTTTTTTACAAATTGTGTTTTATAAAATTGTGTTATATGATTGTGTTTTTCCATTGTGTTTTTTACATTATTTTTTCTTTCATTGTTTTTTCCGGCAACTTTTCCAACAACTATTTTCCGGCGAAATTTTTAGGCAAAAATTCCCCCGCGACTTTTTTGGCCAAAAAAATCCGACGACTTTTTAGGCGAAAAATTCCAACGATTTTTCAGGAAAAAAAATAAAACACTCTTAGTTCTTTTCATTAATCAAAATTATAAAAATAAAACACAACTCAAAGTTTTTAATACGTACTTTTATTATATATATATAACTTCGGATGCTGCATAATGTTGCTCAGTGTGTGATTAATCTCGAAGTATCATATATTAGTAACCATATAAACATATGTTAGTGTTTTGGATGTATAGATCTAAAACGAGAAGGATTACACAATGAAAGTTTAATGGTTGAATGTCTCAATTTTAATTAACCTGGTTATTTTATCCATTTATTATTTTTATGTCAAATATTATTTTTACTCTACTTTTACAACAATGATTCTAAATTACTCTTTTGCTCAGATTTAAATATATGGCATTCTTTTGCATATCGTGTCTTTGTAGGGCTATGTGCATTAACAAGTTAATTAGTTTAAATGGTCCAACTACGTGAATAAAATCATAACTCAATAAAAAGATGAAATGAAATGACAAAATTTTATCTTCAATGGACTTAGGAATCTAAAATTTGCATGAATATCAAGAAAACTTGGCCTTACATTTTTTAATATAATATCACTAAAAGACTCATGATTGTCGAGTTACTAGTAGCGCCCCATTTGTTTGACTAACATGATGTTTGAAGTCAACAGTCAACACATGCAAATTATATTCTGCTCTCATTATTAACCTAAAGAAAACAATATTTTTTTCTTTGTTTTCTTTGATGAGAACGACTTAGTGAAGTCGACCTGCAGCCTCATAGAAAACGACACTAACTTGAAAGCAAGTGAAATAAAAACAAAAATAATAATAAAATTGGAGATATTAATTCAGAAAACTGATATTATTGAACGTACACAACATAAAAGGTAAAAGTCCTAAAATTACAAGTGCATTGCTTGAGCCCTTTGATATGATTATTCTCTATGCTTAAAGATGAGTTCAAGCTGTTTCTCTTTCTGTAAAGTGACACCAAATTTTTCGGTCATGTCCAGTGTTTCTGGATTCTCGCCATTTGGAAGAGACCAATCGTATTCAAGAATCAAAACCGCTAACATGGTTTGCAAACTCTTAATACCAGAGGGTATACCGGGACACATCCTTCTCCCACCACCAAAAGGCAAGAACTCGTAGTCCTGGCCGTAAAAATCAATGTTCAAGTCAAGAAACCTACCGGGATTAAAACTATGAGGGTCCTCCCAAATGTTTGGGTCATGCATAATTGCCCAAACGTTCACCCATACGTTGGCGTATTTAGGAATCGTATAATTCAAAACTTCGCAAGCTTCAAGAGCGCGTCGAGGAATTAGGAGAGGAACAACAGGGTGCAATCTTAGTGTTTCCTTGATACAAGCATTCAAATATGCCAATTTAGAAAGGTCGGATTTCATGATATCGTTAGCGTTGATTTCTGCACTTTTTAGCTCCTCATGCACTTTTTGCAAGATGTGTTGGTTCTTTAACAATTCCGCCATTGCCCATTCAATGGTTGTTACCACTGTATCTGTCCCTGCTATGAATAATTCCTGCACATAGAGACATATTATGTGTTAACTTATAGCTCTAAATCAATTAAGCATCTTTTTGGTTATAAACTTAATTTGTGTAGTTACATATGAACTTAACTTAGAATCAATGATTATAAACTTATTCAGAATATCTATTTTAACTTTGTAAAAAGCATTAATCAAGGTATTAAAGACTTACCAAGACAAAAATGTTGATTTGAGCATTCGTGAAATTATTTTCAAGCAATCGATCCAAGAAATCTTTCTCTCGGTCTTCGACAACCAAGTTCTTGGCAATTCGAGCTCGTCTTTCTTGAACTATAGTTTCAGAATAGCTAGCCAACTTGTTGAGATGATCCATGCAATCCTTCCTTAATCCTTGAAGATCTAGGCCTCCAATTATGGGGAAAAAGTCACTTACGTTCGGTTTAACAGTATTCTCCAATATCTTAAAGAGCCTGAACTTCAATTGATGTGCCGATTCCTCATCTTTCAAATCAAGAAAATCTTTGCTACACAAAATATTGCTAAGAGTGTTAATCAGTGTTGTAAAAATCAATTCCTCAATTTTCACAGCTTTTCCTTGAGTGTTATTCAAGAAAGTTAACATATGATTCAACTTTTCGCTTCTCAAGTTCGACTGCGCCTCTATCGCTTTAGGCGAGAACAACTCAAGCCGAGACAAGGTTCTACATGATTTCCAGTGGTCTTTACATTCCCTAGCCCAAACAAAGTAGTAGTCTATGAAACTTAGGTGAAGGCAGTCAGGTAAAGCACGACCCGAAAGTTGACGGTCTTGAGTCTTGAGAATTTCCTTGGCTGCCTCTGCGGTAGTGGCTACCACTAGAGTTCTAGTTCCCAGACGAAGAGAGATGAGCGGGCCGTATTCCTTAGCGAATTTGGCCGTTGCCACATGAGGGTTCTTGGCCAATTGATGCATGTTTCCTATGATCGGCAATGGTCGTGGCCCTGGTGGGAAGTTTTTGTTAGATGTGTTATAATATTTGCGAGCCGCAAACAGCAAGAGAGGCGCTGCGAAAAGGAAGAAAGAAGATAAGAGAGTAAACTCCATGGAATAGAATCAAAAGATTGTAGTTTCAAGTAGGATGTTTGGTGTGGGTTGCCTTTGTACATGGATATGTGCTTATATAGGCTTCATGTTGATGACTAGAAACACAACGGAACCTTCAATAAATATTCAAGGAAAAAAATATATTAAAGTTAATGTTGAACAAAAGTTTCATATGCAGTTGGTTCCTTGTTTGATTCAAGCTTTAAAGTCATGTCACATCATAGGCAAACACAAAGATTTATAGACCAAAGGTTGCTCGATACGACCCTATTTCAACCCAACCGTTTGTCGGCCATTCTTTTCCGAGCCAGCCAAACACGAGCCAACCGAACCCGAGCCATCACCTTTCGAGCAAGCCGAACACAAACCTGAGCCATCATTTAATGTTTTCACGTTGTTTTTTTATTTTCCTATTATTAATTAGTATTGTGTTTTTTTTAAAAGTCTATATTGCACTTTTTTTCTTATTCAATACTATTATGTTTTTTATTTAAATAACTTATATGGCTTAATAGAAAATTAAAAAATAAAAGTTTGGCTAAAGAGTATGGGGTTATTACCCTCATTCGTTACGTCAACTTTCTTTCATAATACCTCACCATTCAGCCCAGGGTATGGGTTATTCTCCTCATTTTTTATCATTCTTCGCCATTTCATTATTTAATATTATAAAAAATTGAAAGAAAAAAAACACGTGATTGGTTCATTTCCCCCTCTCCCTTGAATGATCAGCGTAAGGGCGGTCATTCCCCTTATTTCACTAGTGAAATGTGAAGGAGGGGATGGTGTTCCATCGAGACCAATGAGCGACCAAATGGACACGTAGCCACGTAGGCCCATTTGACCCTTCTCACTGAAGTATACCCTCCAGTTTTAGAGTTTACTTGGGTTAAGTGGGTAAACCACAACCACCGCCAAATTCTCGAACCCCCCCCCCCCTATTTTTAATTAATTAGCGTTTGAACTCTTTAACTAAAAAAAACTTCTATTTGTTAATTTTTTAAAATCTAAATACATAAGTTTGTGTGTATATATATATATATATTTTTTTCTGAACACCTGGTATTAATTTTAACTCAAACAGATTTGTTTTGGGAATTTTTTTTTGTCTCGTAAACGACTTTAACATGTGGTTGGCTCGGTAAATTTGCTGAAATATATTTTCATTTTCGACTACCCGATAACAATGAGCACTCGAAATTTAATATTCTTTTAACTTTATGTTTATACGCTTTTAATCATTAATGAATGTTTTAATTAATTTTAATCGGTAATATTTTGTAGTATTAATATTACTTTTAAATATTAGTTGTATGGCGTGACAGAGTGGGAATAGTGATGAATTGTGAAGTATTTCTTTGGAGTGAAGCGTGTGTCGTTAATGTGGTATTGTGAGAAAATTGATAAATTGGGGAGTTCCCCATAGCATTAAATTGGATAATTTGGTATTTTTTTTTATTGATTTATGGTAGCATATCCTATTAGATTGTTTGAATGAATAGTTTGATTGAGAAAGTAAACCATTTGATCACTTAAAGTCAAAAGTCAAAAGTTTTTTTCTTCTTCTAAAAGTCGACTAAAGTTGCTTTGTTCCAATTTTATGTGATTTTTTAATAAGCGTTACTACCCATCTTCTTAACTACTTGTACTTTGTCAGTATTTAATTTCATCCTTTTCTTAAAAACCTTTTTACTTCACATCCATTGTGTGAACAACTGGGCACCGATGTCCAGATCAGGTGTAGCTAGGGGTGTTTGCAGTCTGGTTTTCACGATTTTTAGTTTAAACCGTAAACCAAACCGTTAGTAACGGTTTTTAATATTGTAAACTAAAACCAAACCGTAAAACTCGAAAACCGAAACAAACCGTTAGTAACGGTTTGGTTTCACGGTTTAAGCTCGTTTTGATTTCATACTACGTGTCCAAAATAAGGTATGATATATTTATGTCCAAAATAATTTCAAACTTTTTATAGTTATTACAGTGTTCTTCGAATATTTTTTAACTAGCATGTAAACTAAGCTTTGATACACAAAATGGCCAAAGAAAAGTGAAGAGATAGAGTCCCACATCCATCTAAAGGACAATAAAAGCTTCCGTATGTGGACCCATATCCTCCGCGGAACAATAAGCACCAAATACGAAAGTGCATGGTGCCAGCGAAAGTCAAATCCCACGCCAAACATTCCCTGACATCCTGGGAATATTGTTCCCAAAGATCTCCCTAGGAAGGGTGCAAATGGGAAATATCTAGCTAAAAAGGACTATTCTACTCTCATCAACCGGATTATTCTCTAACCCCCGTGAGAAAGACTAGCATTTAACCTAAAGACTATGTGATTAAGCCAAGGGTTAAGTTAGTGTTTCTTAAAAAAGAGTAGCATGCTAAGAAATAAGGACGATTGGAAGAGTGTAAAGACTTCTGGCACTCTGAAAGCTTATTTTGAGATGCTTTGTATGTTTGGGGCTTAGCCCACTGTTTATTTATTTATTTTTTATTTTTTTTTTCAGAATATGGTTAATATGTGTTATATAAACATAATAACTAACAGTTTTAATTTAACAAATATACTTAGTTACTGATAATAGAGAATATTTTAGAAATTAAATATAATAAAATTATACGGTCCGGTCCGGTTTTATACGGTTGGTTTTTGGTACAAACCGTAAACCAAACTGTTCATTACGGTTTGAAAATTTTGAAACCGACTAACCGAAACTTAAGAAAAAAACCAACCGTTAAACCGAAGCGATGAACAGTTTGGATGGTTTTGCGGTTTCAAACCAGACGGTGAACACCCCTAGGTGTAGCTCCTAAAATTGCTGAAGACCCTATCATTTTGCGACCGCTAAAATGCAAAAATTAATTAACAAATTGCAACGTTGGATTGGTGGTTCAGTGGTAGAGAGACAAATCTCAAAGGTGGTGTAGCTTTTTAAGAAAGATCCACTTACATACAACATGGGCTGGTAATACGGATGCCTGGCAAGTATCAGTATGTTTTAGCCCGATAAATTGGGCGAACGGTTTGTAATTTGAATCGTTGGTTTTACCGGTAATACGGTTTCAGTCCAAGGTAAATTTTATTGTTTGGACTTTAAACAAAAGACTTTTAGCAAACCATATTTACCTCTTATTAAAAGTGTTAACATAGTGATTTTTCTGATACCATCAAACCGATCAGTTTTAACCTAGTGGTTTTTCCTATACCATTAAATAATACATTGTTATATTAATTTTTAAGTTTGAGTTGTATTTTTATAAAATTATAAGGTTAACTAGTTAAATCATTAATTTACAAACAAAATAGGGTTAACTATTCTATATGATTGAACCGTCCATTATAACCGATTGCACAATTTCTAAGCCCAGCATCTTAAGGTTAAAAAATGATTTTTAAAACATTGGTTAAAAGTTTTTGCCGTAGCCAGGTTATCATTAACTATTTCTTGAGTTCTTTAAGATATTAAAAGTTTACACACGAACTTGTTGAAGGCTTCCACTATCCGGTCGGTATTCTGATGTCCCAAATCCTCGACGGTTCCCAGCGGCTTGTTGTAGAGCTTCTTCACATCTTCAATGTGTAGTCCCATAAGCTCATGCTCGTCAAACATTCTGATCTCATGCATATCACGGCAGTGAATGACGGCCTCGCCGGTTGTGTTGTCGAACTCCCAATCGATGAAGTCTCGGAGAGTGTTGGGAAGATAAGGCTCGCCATGATAAATCTCGTGACATTCTTTGGGCCCTTGTATCTCCACATCGTGTGAGGCTCTCCGGTAGCCGGGGTTATTTCTCTTGGGTTCTTGTACTTGCGACCCTTATTCGGCTCGAAGTCCTTTTAGTTGACTCTCGATTGACGTTGTAGATAAGTCGGGACCCAACTTTCCAGCGTACTTCCAGCAGCACCATAACCTAGAGCTTTCTTTAGATAGTTCAGATCAAGCTCAGGTAGAGTCTTTAGCTCGTAATGACTGAGATAGATGAGGTCCCCGCTGTCTGATGGCCCAAACGCTATTCCGCTGATCGTACCTTGCGTATACGATCAGTGATGTGTGTTTAATAACCCTCACAACTAAGCTTTAATATTAAAACGAAAATCCTAAAACCACACACAACCAGCAAGTGTACCGATCGCAAGTAGTATAGACTTAGGAAGTCCGAGTATCGAAACGCTAAAGATCACTAACCCTAGACAAGACCTACCTTAAAATAATATTATATTGATTTTTGATTTCTTTTAACTTAACTGAACTAACTGGATTAACTAACAAAACTTACCAAAAATAGAAAACTTAACGGAAAACTAACTGAGTTGACTTCGGGTGGAGAAAAACGTCTACCTAGGTCTGAATCAAATTGTAGGCCTAACAAGCTAATGGATTGAATGATATATAGACACCGGTTCCTAAAGATGACACGACTAAGGATCGCTCGGGCTCACTGGATTACCTCTCGGTCTCACACAACAAACCCTAACTACTCAAAATCGGCTAAAACGACCAAACCGGGAAATAATTGCTAACGTGTTCTAATGAAGGATCACCTCTCGGTCTCACCAACACTCGACCCTAATGGTAATGAATACTACACAACCAAGGATAGAGGAACAATTCAACTTAAACCAAAATAGATCAACTAGTCGCTCAAACACCTAAACCTGACAAGAAACGAACTCGCTCTCGCGCAATCCTTATTCTAGCATGCAAAGACAATGAGACAACCCTAACTTCCTATCACCTCTCGGTCTCAAGGAAGGTGTTTAAACGCTGTACTTAATCCAAATAATCACGCAACAAAACCCTACGGTGGTACCTACCGCAAACAAACCCTAAACACAAAGTCTAGAATCAAACAATGCACCGATCAATCAATACAAAACTAATCAATCAACACACGGGATTTATGCAATGAATCACCAAAATTTCCAGCCCTTAAACACAACCTATTTCATGTCTAAATCAAACTTTACAATAGCAATTCAAGTCCATTAATCAAACAATCCATAAAACCTATCAAACACTAACAATAATCATCATTCCTAGGTAGAACTAACAAGTTTAGCCGAGCATAATTTTTGGACAGCAGCAAACACTCAATAAAAACACCATAAAACTCATACCAATCATCTTAACAATTGTCCAATAATCAATCCTAATCATAAACAATTCAATCTCTCAAGTAATTGCAAAACAATTCAACAATTAAGCAAGAAACTAAAAGTGTATGAACAATGAAAAAGATGTAAGGATATTGGTTGTTTTCGGGCTGCTCTTTGCTGTAACAACTGATGTAAATCGATCCCGAGGCTTGATTCTTGCTTGTTCTTCCTTCCCTAGCCGTCACACGATCAAAACCCTAGCACACAAAAGCTTTTTCTTTCTTTTTTCTTGCTGGAAATTCCGATCAGCAGCTGTTGTGCTGCTGTTGGATGCTGTTGTGCTGCTGTTGGCTGTTGTTGTGCTGCTGTTGATGCTGTTGTTGTGCTGCTATTGATTCCGATCAGCAGCTCCCTTTTGCTGATTAGGGTTTTATTTTTTTTATATAATATAATATAATATGGTCTTGGGCCTCCATGATGCATACGGGTCGGGCCTTGAGCTTTGTCTTGAACTTGTATGCGTAAAAGGCTCGTAAAAAGCTCAAAAAGTCCCGGTTTTTTCCTTTATTTTACCCAAAACCTACAAGATTAATAAATGTATGTAAAACCTATCTAAAACGAGTAAAAACACATAAAATATAATATATTACGTAGATAAAAGGTGCGGAAAATACCTGTGTTTTACAACACATCAAATATCCCCACACTTAAGACTTTTTCGTCCCTGAAAAAGAATACTACACAGGATCATACCCGAGTTCAACTGACAACTCTTGGTTTTATTTATTTACTATTATTAATTATAATTTTTTTTTCTTTTTTTAAAGTATTAGAACAAGTGACCCGTTACCCAGATATTTTTTCCAACTTTCACCTAATAAGCTAGATCAGGTCGATTGCCGGTATTGCTGTCCACTTTAAACCCATGCCCCTAATACTTACCGAGGCAAATAAGGTGTGACGATTCTATTAATTTGTATGACTAAGTGGAACCCACACCTAAAAGCCCTGCTGCCACTTCACCAATTCCATTATGGTTTTACCGGACCGAGCCACCCCAACTTGACTTAAACCCTTTTGCCACATGATTAAAACATTTTGACTCGTATACAACCTATAAACTCTAGCTTGGTCAAGATCGACCGACAGTAGTTTCCTTCATGGTGGTTTTGATTTAAAACAATTTTTTTCTGCCTTTGGCTTTTTGCATTTTTTTTATATACCATGTTGGACGAAACTACAGAAATGCATCAAGGCTCAGGTCTGCGCCACCGTGCAACAGAGGGCCGAGCAAAAATGTCTTCTGCTAGCATCAACGTTCAGGACTGCGCCACCGCGCAACAAAGTACGGAGCTTCACAGGAATAGACACATATACAAAAGATTATACAAATAATATACAAATTATCATGTGACTCGAGGCTTGAGTATGACCCGGCTTTTCATTCCAGTCCTGTCACGAGCTTAGTTAAACAAACAAAACCCCTAAGATGTTTCCCACTGAAGTCAGGCCATTTAAAAGGTTCAATTAGGTCAACAACCAAACCGCCCTTTCATTCTCAAAGGCTGAGCCTAACGACACACGATTACTGAGTCTAAACCGTTCGGTTACCATACATTACGTGCGGGTTTAACGGGCACTGTTCTTATTTATTATATATATATTTTTGAAAATACCAAGGAGTTATGAAACAAACACTACTCGGTAATAATATCATCTCCTGTTTAACGTAGAGAAAACAAATTTCAAGGGACTATTTTTTAAATATTTTTTAAATATTTTTTCAAATTTTTATTTATTTAATTTTTTTTATTATTTTATTATTTTTTATTTTTTATTTTTTTATTTATTTTTTTCAATAAACTTTCTACAACTAAATAAAATAAATCCCATCCCCACACTTAGAACGAAATCGTCCTCGATGAGTATAAGGAAAAGGGTTAAAAATAAAACAGAAAATAAAAATAAAGTATACAAGACTAAAACAAAGAACGGGTTACTCCCCTGGTTTGTGTGCAGAATCTTCGACAGCTAAGTAGTATCCAAACGACCGTATAGCATTTCATTCGCGGCCGCAACCTCGGGAGAACCTGTTCCAAAACGCCACCATAGCTACTATGCGCATAATGTAACCTGCAAAACTCAAAATCGCTCGCATGTAGCGGCGTACAACACGGAAAACAAAAACATAAACAAATAAACATATTTTTGTGTTTTTGGTTTTTATAATTTTTTTTTTCAAATAGACAAAACAAATAAAACAGATAGCACACACAAATACAGAAATACAAACTCTACAACTCGGGCAGTCTCCTGAGTGATGCATCCACACGTCTACATCTCATAGAGTGGGTCAAGGTAAAATACCTCGACCGTCTGATCAGTCATCGGCTCGCCAATGTAGTGCATCAGTCTATCACCGTTCACCATAAATGTTCCGCCTTTGTCCTTAATCTCAATAGTGCCATCTGGGAAAACATCAGTAATAATAAACGGACCTGACCAACGGGATCTCAACTTTCCCGGGAATAACCTAAACCAGGAATTATACCATACGACCATATCCCCACACTTAAACTGGTCAATACCTTCTAACTTATGATCTTGTAGTTCCTTCACCTGCTGCTTATAACAACCTGACTGCGTGTAAGTACGGTCCCGTAACTCCTCCAACTCAAGCAACTGATGATCATGATGATCTTCGGTAGATAACTCAGAGTCGAAGGAAGACGACTCAATGTCAACATCAGGGGGGTGTTCAGTCAAGGCGACCATCTCAACCCCCGGGGTCTCCCTATCTAGGATATGTGTGTCTGAGGCGGGGCCTCCACCGGGGTTACTGGAAAACTCCCCCACATGAGTCATGATCGTATCAATGAAGCATAGGGATTCATCAGTCGATTTGGGATGCTTAGATGACTGTCGAACGTCAAACGTGACGTTCTTATCCCCGACTCGAAGGATCAGTTTGCCATCGCGAACGTCGATCAACGCATGTACGGTGGCAAGAAAAGGTCTGCCCAAAATGAGTGGAACATTATCATCCTCATTCATGTCAAGAATAACGAAGTCCACCGGGAAAATGAACTTACCTATGCGAATGAGCATGTTCTCAACAATCCCACGCGGATACTTCACGGAACGATCAGCAAGCTGGATACTCATCCTGGTAGGCCTCGGTTCGCCTAAACCCAGCTTGCGATACACAGAATACGCATGAGATTGATACTGGCACCAAGATCAGCCAGCGCATAAACCATTGTATCATCACTCAAGGTGCAGGGAATTATGAAACTCCCTGGATCGGCTCTCTTCTCTGGTAACTTCCTCTGTAAGATAGCAGAACAACTAGCACTCAGAGGGAGGGAAGCTACCTCAGCTAACTTCTCCTTATTTGAAAAAATATCCTTAAGGAACTTCGTGTGTTTAGGCATCTGATTGAGTGCCTCAAGGAATGGGATATTAAGGTAAAGCTGCTGCAGAAGATCAAAGAATTTGGAGTTCTGCTTCTCATCTCTATCTCTACGGACTCTCCCGGGGTATGGCAGTCGGGGTTTGTAAACTCTCGGTGGCTCGCTCGGTGACTGCTGTTTCTCGGCCTGTGCTGAACTCCCTGGGATGCTCCTCTGATGTACCTGGGCCGGCGGAGACTCCATCTGAATCTCATCATCCACATGCTCCTCTCCAACGACTGCAGGCTCCTCGACGACTTCTCCTCTAGACCTCTGCTGAATCCCGGGCTCATCTCGTGCCCCTGCACCACTCCTTGTCGTCACAGCCTTCACGAATCCTCTCGGGTTCTGCTCGGTATTACTCGGCAGCGTACCCTGCGGCCTCTCATTCAACCGACTCGCTATCTCTCCCATCTGCCGCTCGAGACTCTGAATAGACGCTCCTTGATTCCTCATGAACTGCTCGTGCTAGCGTAACTTCTCCTGCGTCTCTTTGTGTCGGGAATCCCCTCGTGCCATGAGCTGTGACAACATCTGTGTTTGCTGTGCCATCATCTCCTCCAATGTGGGCTTCTTCTCCCCACTGCTCACTCCTTCGCCCGCATCCTGAAATAAACTCGGGCGTTGCTGAAAACCGGACTAGCTGCCGCTCCTCCAATTGGAGTTCTGATTGCCTCTCCATCTCGAATTATAAGAATTGAAAGAATTTGAGTTTCGGTTTGGATTTCCTATGAAGTCTACGGCCTCCTCCTGCGAACTGACTGGGCACTGAACGGTATCATGCTCCCTTCTGCAGATCTCACACAACTTACTCTTCGTCTGCATATCCTTTACCATCTTCGCCAACGCCTCGACCTGTGCCGTCAGTGCGGTGGTGGTGTCCACCGAATGCATGCCTCATGAGATGGGATCGACGGTCTTGCCTCCTCTGGCGGGTGGTCTCTGGTACCCACTCATAGCTAACCCATTGAATAAAGCGATACACTCATCGGGGTCTTTGGTTGTTAACAGATTTCCTCCCACCGCCGTGTCGAGCATACTCTGTGTCGCATACGTCACTCCATTGTAGAACTTTTCGACGACCGCCCAATCTTGCAAGCCGTGGTTGGGGCACAACGCTAGTAGATTCTTGAAACGCTCCCATGCCTCGAAGAAACTCTCGGTGTCCTCCATCTGGAAAGAATGAATCTGATTACGCAAACGAGCGGCCTTAGCCGGAGGATCGTACTTCTCGAGAAATTGGGTCTGCATGGCAGCCCAAGTAGCTATAGAGCCCTGTGGGAGGGACTCGAGCCAAAGACTCGCTTGATCAGCGAGTGAAAAAAGAAAGACACGGAGCTTAACGGCGTCTTCGGAAACGCCCGCAAGATGGAAAGTGTCACAGATTCGCACGATGCGGGTGAGATGAGAGTGCGGGTTCTCATGAAGCAACCCATGAAACTGAGCAGAATGAGCAATGGTATTCAGAATGTTCGACGGGATCTGCCAGTTCATAGCAACTCCAATGGCGGGTGGTGCGATGCTGGATCTCGTGCCAGCATTGGCCGGTCGGGCCTGGTACGCAACTGTCCTCCTCGGTGGTGGAATGTCGCCCATGATCCTATCCCTATCGTTGGGGTCAACGGATGAAGAAGTGGATGAGGGTGAAACGGGACGATATCTCTCACGAAACTCTCTCTCTGGCTCGGGAAATGCTTCCGTGTCGGGTGGTCCACGAGATCGAGTCTATCGCATAAAAACTATAATAAGAAATAATATTATCTAAACTATTCTAACAAATAAGCAAAATAAAACAAAAATAATTACATGTAGCACAAAAGATAAGTCCTAACTCGGATTGCTCTCAAAACGCCTAAAACCGTGTCCCTGGCAACGGCGCCAAAAACTTGATGTGTGTCTAATAACCCTATAAAAATGACCTCACAACTAAGCTTTAATATTAAAACGAAAATCCTAAAACCACACACAACCAGCAAGTGTACCGATCGCAAGTAGTATAGACTTAGGAAGTCCGAGTATTGAACACGTGGACACGACAGAACGCTAAAGATCACTAACCCTAGACAAGACCTACCTTAAAATAATATTATATTGATTTTTGATTTCTTTTAACTTAACTAAACTAACTGGATTAACTAACAAAACTTACCAAAAATAGAAAACTTAACGGAAAACTAACTGAGTTGACTTCGGGTGGAGAAAAACGTCTACCTAGGTCTGAATCAAATTGTAGGCCTAACAAGCTAATGGATTGAATGATATATAGACACCGGTTCCTAAAGATGACACGACTAAGGATCGC
Organism: Bidens hawaiensis; assembly: GCF_021521415.1. NCBI lineage: Eukaryota > Viridiplantae > Streptophyta > Magnoliopsida > Asterales > Asteraceae > Bidens > Bidens hawaiensis. Next base: position 188,331 of record NW_027495335.1, on the reverse strand, counting down.
TCGGGCTCACTGGATTACCTCTCGGTCTCACACAACAAACCCTAACTACTCAAAATCGGCTAAAACGACCAAACCGGGAAATAATTGCTAACGTGTTCTAATGAAGGATCACCTCTCGGTCTCACCAACACTCGACCCTAATGGTAATGAATACTACACAACCAAGGATAGAGGAACAATTCAACTTAAACCAAAATAGATCAACTAGTCGCTCAAACACCTAAACCTGACAAGAAACGAACTCGCTCTCGCGCAATCCTTATTCTAGCATGCAAAGACAATGAGACAACCCTAACTTCCTATCACCTCTCGGTCTCAAGGAAGGTGTTTAACCGCTGTACTTAATCCAAATAATCACACAACAAAACCCTATGGTGGTACCTACCGCAAACAAACCCTAAACACAAAGTCTAGAATCAAACAATGATCTGATCAATCAATACAAAACTAATCAATCAACACACGGGATTTATGCAATGAATCACCAAAATTTCCAGCCCTTAAACACAACCTATTTCATGTCTAAATCAAACTTTACAATAGCAATTCAAGTCCATTAATCAAACAATCCATAAAACCTATCAAACACTAACAATAATCATCATTCCTAGGTAGAACTAACAAGTTTAGCTGAGCATAATTTTTGGACAGCAGCAAACACTCAATAAAAACACCATAAAACTCATACCAATCATCTTAACAATTGTCCAATAATCAATCCTAATCATAAACAATTCAATCTCTCAAGTAATTGCAAAACAATTCAACAATTAAGCAAGAAACTAAAAGTGTATGAACAATGAAAAAGATGTAAGGATATTGGTTGTTTCCGGGCTGCTCTTTGCTGTAACAACTAATGTAAATCGATCCCGAGGCTTGATTCTTGCTTGTTCTTCCTTCCCTAGCCGTCACACGATCAAAACCCTAGCACATAAAAGCTTTTTATTTCTTTTTTCTTGCTGGAAATTCCGATCAGCAGCTGTTGTGCTGCTGTTGGCTGTTGTTGTGCTGCTGTTGATGCTGTTGTTGTGCTGCTATTGATTCCGATCAGCAGCTCCCTTTTGCTGATTAGGGTTTTATTTTTTTTATATAATATAATATAATATGGTCTTGGGCCTCCATGATGCATACGGGTCGGGCCTTGAGCTTTGTCTTGAACTTGTATGCGTAAAAGGCTCGTAAAAAGCTCGAAAAGTCCAGGTTTTTTCCTTTCTTTTACCCAAAACCTACAAGATTAATAAATGTATGTAAAACCTATCTAAAACGAGTAAAAACACATAAAATATAATATATTACGCAGATAAAAGGTGCGAAAAATACGTGTGTTTTACAACACATCAATCAGCGAGTCGTCATGATACGGATAGTTGAGCACGCGGGCAGACGCACAGCTTGAGACAATGTGCGTATTTCTCTTCTTCTGTGGCGGATGGTCAATGACAGGATCGGTTGTTGGAGCCTCTGAAGCTTGAGCGGGAGGAGTATCCGAATTTGGCGAGTAGTTAATGTCATCGTCTTGTTCATTTACTGCCTCCTCCGTTCTCGTTCTCTCGATGAATTCCTCAAAACTCATACCTGCATTAATAAAATCATTGATCACACCTGTATTGTTAGTCGGAGAGATGATATCTTTATACAAGCTCTCAAGTAGTGAGTCATCCTCTCTGACTTTGCTGGCTGAACCGGGGTTAGCAGGGTCTTGAGCATCGTGTTGAGAGTGTGGAGGTGATTGAGTGTTATCTCCACCTCCACCTCCTGCCGCCCCGGCCCCTCCATCTCCACCACCACCGTTGCCACCATCACCATCATCGTCATCAAAGCTGTCGTGTACATCATCATCGCCGTCATCTTCATCATCATCATCATCATCATCATCATCATCTTCTTCATCACCATCATCTTCTTCATCACCATCATAACCACCACCAATACCGCTGGATTGGCCGCCCTATTGTACAATTCGACCAACAGTCGCCTCACTTTCAGAAGCCTCGACCTGAATTCCTCGCAAGGCCACAGAAGGACCCGCGGTAGGCTGTGAACCACCAACTTGAGAAGTCACACCAGAACTTCTCCAGCTTCTGAAAACTACATCAAGCCTATCCTCCATACCATGAAAATCATCTTCATGAATACCCATTAGGTCTGAGGCCGCTTGGTACTTTCCCACAATTTCTTCATTTGTCTTGAGTTGAAGCTCATTCAGACGATCTTGCATTTTTAATTTCTCTTGAACACTCTTCATTTCGGCTCTGAGTGAATCCAGGGAAGCAGTTGAGGCGAGCTGATTCTCTAAAGCTGTGACTCTGGAGTTTGTAACTTCATTCTCAACATCCCACCTACGTGTTGCATCCTCTATCTTCTTGTTTACGCTAGTTCTGAGAGCACTAGCACTTGGTAAGTTTCGTTCAAGTGTAGTTAGCCTATATCCAAGTCTTGAGTGGTCTGCTATTAGATTGGAATTTTCAGAGGCTTCTCGATTCATCAGCGCTTGCATGTTCTGGATTCGGGTGTGGAAGGTGTTGGTCAATAACCTCTGATTTTCAGCAATTTCATCGCTTGCTGCTTTTTGTTCTTCCAACACCCGGATCCTTTCCCTTAGATCTGCCTTTTCCTTTTCATCCTCAAGAACCTTTTGCTTCATATCTTTGATGAACTTGAGGAGCACAATCTCTCGTTCCGCCCTCTTAGCGTTTGACTCCTCCAGTGCGACGATCCTATCGAGGATATGATCGGCGTATAGCGGAGTTGTCGAAGACTTCCCTCGGCTGATGGGTTTGGGTGAGATTATTGTAGTTGGTGGTGTAATGGTCATTGTGGGAGGTTGGGTTGTTTGCAGAGGTAGGGAAAAGGATTGGGTTGGGGAAGTTATGACTGTTTTGCTCCAAAGGCTGGTTGTTTGTATGGGTGAGCTGAAGAAGGATGGGGTGAAAATCGAGGAGGTTGTGGGTTCGGTGATTGGTTGTGTAGGTGGTGTTGTGACTTGGGAGGATTCTGGTTCAGTTTGAGTTGGTTGTTGTGGAGGTGAGGATGGGATTTGGGGTAGGAATGTGGAGATGGGTTGGTCTGTTGGTGAGGGTTCGGGTGAGGATTTTGGCGAGTCATGGAGTAGGGTCTTGGTTTTCTTAACTTTAGTTTTCTTTCTTATTTTTGGTATCTTGTAGGCAGGAATTTTTATCTTGGTTACATCTAGTGTTTCGAGGGCTTGGGCCAGGGCTTCTTTGGTGACTGCAGGAGAGGAGGGGGTTTTACCTTTGAAGGGAAGCTTGACGACAAGTGTTGGAGCCTTCTTGGAGTCTCCAACCTTTCGCAGACGCTTCGAGGGTGGCTGGTCTTCTTTTTTCTCCTCAAGCTCAATTAGTTTGCCCTTTTCGGCCTCTTTCCTTTTCAAGTTATGCTTTTCCTTTGTTCGATCCTCGGCAGGCTCATCAGAAGAGTCTTGCTCTGCATCAACCTCTGGCTCCTCTTTCTCTTCTCCTTCATCAGACGCTTCATCCCCAGCAGGCTCCATTTCCTCAAACAATCCAAACTTAGGACCAGGTCGTGGTCCCGTATACTGATGACCTCTGCCCTTTGTGCTTAACAACACACCAAACACTAACACCTTGATCTTGTGTACATGAAATGGCTCAGGATGAGATTTCTTGTCCTTAGCTTTCTTGGCTACCGGCCTTTGGACATCTGGAATAATATCATCTAACAACAGCTGCACGAATCTCGGGTACATCAACCATGTAGCCCCGCTCTTGATGTTCGCAAGCTGCACAAAAATATCCGTCTTGAGTAATTGAACTTCTCCTTGTTGGTCAATGCGGACATAATACGAACCCAGTCCGTACTCATGCTATCAAATTCACCTCGAATGTCTGTGAAACAATGAGTGACAATGTGGAAGAGAAATCTCCAGTATGGTAATAAATGACTCTTCTCTAAGCTCTTCCATTCCGTGTCGTACCCCATCTGCGCATCGAAATCTTCCAGCTTCTTTTTGTTTCCTCTCTCATACTTGTAATCCGGCTGGTCAGCAATCTTTAATACTCTTCGAATATCTGCTTCTTTGGTGGTTAATTACTTTCTCGCAACCGTTGTTGTGAAGGACAGAGAATCGTCTGCAATCCTGGCGAACGCCCAGAAGTCTGAAACCCACTTGTAGTAAGTGGCTGGATTTGCAGTGATAGCATAGGCAAGGGGTGATTGCCTGAGCCCCTTTACCATAGGAGTGAACACCTTATCAGCCTTTAGCTTAGGCAACTCGAGAACACAGAAATTGTTATGACCCGAGGGTGGATACTCAGGATTCAATGGCATGTTTGTGATTATGAGGGCCAGATTCTTTGAAAAGTAGATGAAGATTAGGGTTTGAGAGTTTGAAGATGTGAGAGAGAAGAGAGTAAAAGTTAAAAATGTTTGGTGAATAGTGAAAGATATTTTAGGTTTCCCTTATATATAGGGTCAGCCTATCTCGCGATAAGGTCAAAACATCGTGAGTATTCACCGAAAATACACTCTCAGTCCTCGGTCTTTAAAACAATTTGCATTTTCAAACCCGAAAAACATTTACCCGTCGAATCCACACACTCGATTGTTTATAATATTTTCTTTTGTTGGTCCATAAGCGTTAACATTTGCACGATCGATCTCTTTTCTCAAAACAAAACATAATAAAAGAAGACACATAACTAAAAACAAAAATAAAATTATAAATTTAAAATTAAAGATAAAATAAAATAAAATAAATAAAAATAAAGTTTAAGATATTAAATTATGCAGATACTTAATACTTAAGAAAATACAAACAAAATAAATGAAAATTTGAGACATTTTAAAGTTAGAACAACAATATTAAATTAATTTTTTATAGTTCTTTTCTTTTGGTTAATTTACAAAGAACGATCAAGATATGGAATCATATTGATTTGTAAAGCCCTAGATCGTGTTACCATTTTGAAATTATTGTGACACAAGTTCATCATTGACGTAGATATTGTCTTCCTTTTTTAACTTGACAAGTGTTTTGATGCCAGAAATGATACGTCTAAAGTACAATTAGGCACGGTGCTTATGTGGTCCCCACTTAATCAGACATATTACTGATTCCATCATATCTCAGGCCTACTTTGTGTTAACATATCACCTCAACTTGACTTAGACCTTTCTTAGTTGATCACAGTACTCTTATTGACAGACTGAATTATTGTACACCTTACACAAGACACTTTGTGCTTTGCACACTTGACTCGATCTAGAAAGTTTAAAATAAGGCAGAGGTTCAGGCCATAACAATCAGGTCGGATAATACCATATTATCGCGCAGAGAAAGTCCAAGGCTTTAACAAAAGAAAGAAAATAAAACAAAGCAGAAGACTCAGGGCCTTAACAATCAGATCTTGTATGACTACAAACATAGAAAGTCCAAGGCTTGAGTCGAAAATAAATGAAGAAATAAAGCAGAAGTTAAAATTCCTAGGACTGACTCCTTTTCTGACTCTTTTTCTTGATTTTCTTTTTCTTTTTTGACTCATTTGTTTTTCTTTTTCTTGCTTTTTTTGACGCGTTACTTGACTCTATAAAAAATTGAAACTGACGCTGACTTTCATAAGACGACTGTGATCAGGTAAAGAGAGGCTTGGGTATGACATGTATAGTTACATTTTTGCCTTAATGAATATGACTTAACGGAATCATGCAACCGCTTCATAATCGTATATCCACTAGTACCGGCATTAGTTTAAGTTTATATCACCCGACACTTACTTGTTTGTCAAGCCTACCTACACATCTATGAATGATCTTGTAGCCTTTTGTTCTACTCTTTTAACGCGCTAGAATTATTACATACCAACGTACTATCACTTTCCATAAAAAAAAACGGATCAAATTCTAGATTGAAAATTTTGAATATCCGACTCCCTCTAAACAGGAGCTCCCTCTAAATGGGATAATTCTTTTTGAATTTTCTTAGAATTTACTTTAATAGGAGTAAAGATTAAATCAATATTATATATTAAAATAAAATCTTTTTGTTAAGTCGAGTGACTTGATTTTTGTTTTACTAAAAGTAAATTTTAAAATCTTTTTGGTGAGTTAAAATCTTTAAAGTTAACTCATTTTCTCTACCTAGTTTTTTTTAAAATCTTTTTGTTAAGTCGAGTGACTTGAAACTGTAACAACTCTTCTTGCATAGCCTCTACCCAGGAGTTGTCTTTTAGTGAAACTTTGTAGTCCTTGGGTTCTACCTGAGAAATAAAATAAGCAAAGAGACATCTGTTAATGTTACTGGAAGTGTTGCGTGTTTGGATGCCAGCAGATGGATCTCCGATGATGTTCTCGGTCGGATGTCGACGATGAATTGACAGCTGTGGAATTTGGTCGACATGCTCGACTGGTGTGGCCTCAAGTTGAATAGACAGGCTCTCTATGCGATGCATGACAGTGGTCGCAGGGATAGAAACACTTGGTTGAGGATCAGTTCCATCTTCTTTTGGTTCAACCAAATGTCCTGCAACAATGGGACCTTCCCATAGGTTGTCATAGAATGGAACAGCAACAGTTGGAACAGAAGTTGTGTTGGTGTTATCAGAAGTTTCATTCGGAAGGGGTTCCACCTGCCCACATGATGCATCAGTCTCCATTGCAGGACCTTGATTGTCTTCTTCTGAGGGAGGTGTGGGGACAGATTCCACCACACTTGGTTCTGCAGGAGGCAGATCTGCTTGATCGACTTGAACATTTTGGTTGTTGTCAGCTGACATGTATGAGTCAGAATCAGAATCAGTCATGTCATCAACAGCTTGCATTTCAATGGTGTCAGCAGAGGGCTGCTCGTTACCAATCAGGACTTGGTGGTTAGCCATTGGTTGTACATTCAGTATGGGTGCAGCAACAGCTATGTCAACATGTCCAAGATCTTTCAAAACAGCATGCATCAGGATAGACTGATCATTATCTGGTTGAGCAAGCGGAGAAACAACAGGTGAAACCATTGGTGCGGCTGGTGTCATATACATTCCACGAAACTGCTTGAACAATCCTTCATAATCAAACATCCAATCCGGACTGTTGGTGCATAAATGTCAGTAGTTCATAGTCTAGTGTATGTAATCGAGTCTGTAATGTTATTTATGTTTTTGTTTAAGCGAAGTTGTTAACAAGTTCGCCTAGGCGAACTTGTTGAACAAGCGAAGTTATGGACAACTTCGCCTGAACATATCAGGCGAAGTTGTCGTGTATTTATATACCAGCTTACGGCTTGGTTTGTAGTTAGTTAGTCGTTTAAGAGAATCGAGTTGATCTAAGTTCATTGTAACGTGAGGACGAGAGTCTGTATCAGTGATTCATATCACGTGAGTTCAGTTATTAATATATAACGTGTTTCGGTTTATTCGTGTGTGTTTGTTTGATTTGCTTTCTACGCTCGTAACGATCTATGCAGGGATTCCGCACCTGAGTAGACCGAGATATCTCGTGTGATCCGTCAAGGGAACCTACAATTGGTATAAGATTCCTTCCGCACCTGTTAAAAGACTTGGTAAAACGTGTTATGAGCTTATGCATGGGAGAAAGCCCAACTTGAGTGGTCTTGAACCATTCGGGTCCCCTTGTTCGATTTTGAAGACAAATTCTAAATTTGGTGAAGTAGCCGATGAAGGAATCTTAGTCGGTTATGTTGTTGGGACTCCCAACAGACACGTCTTCAATACATCGACCAGCAAGGTTGAGGTGGTGTGTAACACCGATATCACAAGTTACCAACCGCCAAAACCAAGCAACGGACCTGCTGAGTTTTTCGACTATGTTAAACTTTTTAAGTCTTTTAACATACCGTATTTAGATATTGCTGAAGAAGAAGAGAGAGTTGCTACGAAGATGATCCTTGATGAGGAAGAAAACCTATTGCAAAGACAGCTGATCGATAAATGTCAACCTTCCTCATCAAATGCTGTCGATACCCCTGCTACCTCGACTGAAGAAGAATTTTTCAATCCATTTCACTCTCAGCATGAAACAACCATTGACGAGCTCTCTTCTAACTTGGAAGACAATTTGCATGTCGGTTCTGTTCCGACCACGAGAATTCATAAAGATCACCCTTTGGAGAATGTGATTGGTGATGTGTCCTCCGGTGTACAAACAAGACGTAGCTTGAATGAGCACACCTGTGTTTACACAAGCATCAAGGAGACAGGGATAATCAACGAATGCTTGTACACCTGCTTTATCAGCCAGATTGAACCGAAGAATTATCAAATGGCTCTCAAGGACAGCTTGTGGGTCGAAGCTATGCAAGAAGAGTTGGCTCAATTCAAGAAAATGGAAGTTTGGACTTTGGTTGAAAAACCGAAGCATGTGCATGCGATAGGCACAAAATGGGTGTTTAAGTGCAAGAGAGATGAGAAAGGGATTATCATAAGAAACAAGGTGAGGCTAGTCGTTAAAGGTTTTAATCAACAAGAGGGGATTGATTATAATGAAGTGTTCGCTCCTGTCGCAAGGTTGGAAGCCATTAGATTGTTTTTGGCGTACGCTGCTTATAAGAAGATGAAGGTATTTCAGTTGGATGTGAAGAGTGCGTTTCTGAATGGGAAAGTTGATGAGGTAGTGTATGTTGAGCAACCTCCGGGTTTTCCTGACCCAGACTTTCCTGATCACGTGTACAAGTTAAGCAAGGCATTGTACGGACTACATCAGGCACCTCGTGCCTGGTATTCAACTTTATCAGATTACTTGCTTGAAAATGGGTTTGAAAGAGGGAAGATAGATAGCACGTTGTTCTTCAAGAGAGATGGAAGCGACTTCCTACTAGTGCAAGTCTACGTGGATGACATCATCTTTGCTGCATCAAGAGTCTCCATGTGTCAAGATTTTGAGGCCGTCATGAAAAAGAGGTTTGAAATGAGTGCTATGGGTGAACTAACTTTCTTTTTAGGATTGCAGGTTGATCAGAAGAAGGATGGGATGTTCATTCATCAGACCAAGTATGTCCATGATGTGCTCAAACGCTTCAAGATAGAGGACAGCACTCCATTCGACACTCCAATCTGCGTCAATCACAAATTGGGTGCTATATTATTCACTTGTTATTGATATCCTGATGGTGGACCTTCACCTTTTATCAAAAACACACAGCTCCCTTCTTTTTTCCACCTTTTACATTCTTTTGTACCGTTTACCTTTGGCGGTGACCACAACAAACACCCTCACTCTTTCACTTATCATTATTATTATAATTGTTCTGCACCTTCTTCACCTCCAATCATCAAAGGTACACAATCTCTAGCCCATCTCTTTCTTGAATCTTGCAAGAATCTTTCACCAGATTCCCAAATCTACATTATCACTTTCATTGTTTTGTACTTTTGTTTTTAAATCCCAGCAATGTGAGTCATGTGACTGTTAATGTTTTTCTTAACCTGTTTCTGTTGTGTTCTGTACTTTTATGTTGTTTTAGGATTATCTCTACTTATGTCATTGTAATGGATCTTGTAAAATCTTGATGTTTAATTAATGGATTAATATTAATATTTCTGATTTGTGAATTATGAGTCATTAATGGTGTAATTCCTTTTTAGTTATGGCTATCATGTCACACTTTCAATTTTTAATATTCACTCATGAATTTTTTTTTTCATTAATTTTTTTTTTTTGTTTATAAAAGTATAACTTAGAAACTTTCTTCTTTTAGTGATACTTGTGTTTCCTTTTTTATTAGCCAGCATTCATGAGTAGAAGTGTGGACCTCCATGATCATGAAATCGCCGAGAATTTGTACGAGTTTTTACCGAATGATGACGGTTTAAGTTATGAAGAGGCTCTCTTGCAACAAGTAATATTTAATCAAGATCATATGATTTGAGAATTTGTTAGAATTTGTTATAATGTTAATGTTTCTATCTCATGAGTGTTGTGGTTAATAATTTGTTATAGGCGAGTATGTATCACTCGTTTCAAGAACGTGCCCGAGACAACAATAAGGGTACCAATGATGATGACATCAGCAAGTGGGCTCATCTTTTGGTGGATGAAGGTGGATCTTCAAGGAATGATGATGTCAAGCAACAAGAAGCCATCGATGAGGCTTTGGCTAGATCGTTGCAGGAATTGGGTGAAGGGTTTGATGATCTTCTTGTATCGGAATTCAGTGGCAGTTCAAGTGGTTGGTCACATCTTTATACTAGTTTTTGTACTTTTGATGTTAAAAACATTATAATGGAACTTACGATGCACGTATAGGCTTTGATATGTGAAAATAAACAATTTTGAATTTGTTAACACTACTGTAAAAAAGATAGTATTATTACTAAGTACGTTTGTTTGTTTGTCAACGCTACTTTTAAACATTGTGCAGGTAGTGCAGAGAGTCATGTAGCAACATCCACACAGGTAATAATATTTGTTTTTGAAGTTAATAATCAACTAATCGGGTATGATCTTTTTTTTTTTTAATAAAATCTATGTTTGATGACTAGGCACAAGCGGCAAGCTCGAATTCTAGGCAAGACCCCATTGATCCTGATAATATGCAATATGAGGTACATATTAGCTAATTATAAGACGTGACACATAACCTAACAAATTGGATCTTTATCTACGACCCAGGTCGACCCATTTATTTATCATTTACTTCATGGGTCAAATTTGAATGATTTGACCCGACCTACCTAAACGGGTCATGATATGACCCATGATCCGTCTAATCTAAATAGATGGATTATGACCCAAATCGATCCGTTTTTTGTTTTCACGTTCTCTTTAACCATTGTTTATAAAACAATCTTTTCAGGACTTGTTACAATTAACTGAAACGGTTGGTGTTGAAAACCGAGGAATATCATCAGCACGTATCTCTAAATTACCAACGTCAAAGTACGGGTCTCGATTGTTCTCAAAGAAAAAGAAACAAAAGTAAGAATTTTTATGTTTATTTTTTAAAAATTGGGACATAATGGGCACATTTGAATATTTGGATTAAACAATCACATGGATGATTTTAGCTGTGTGATATGTCTAATGGATTTCAACTCTGGCGATCGGTTGATCACATTGCCTTGTTCGCACCAGTATCATTCAAAATGCGTTACTGAGTGGTTGAAGAGCAGGAAGGTATAAACAATCTTGACTCTGTGCAAATTTCAGTTTACCAAAATACCCTTTTCGTGTTTCGAAAACTTATGTTGATGTTGACGATTTAATTTCAAATTTTGATGCTTCGGTTGATTGCAGAACTGCCCTATCTGTCAAAAAGAGGTGGTTTAAGCTAAGCCTTCAACAACTTGAAGCAAAGAAAAAGCTTTTCATGGAAAGATGCATCAAAACTATTTATATATATTTTTAATATATTATTTATATAGATAAACATATATATAATATGTGGCTTGTTTATCTTTATCATCACAGTTGCTATTTTGATTTCTGGTACCTTGATCATGAGTTGCTGCTTTGAACTTTGGTTCTGCATGTTGAAAGAAGTGAAATTTGTTGCCAAATTTGGGTATTTATTCCATGTTTGAACCTAAAGAATAATAATAAATAGATTAAACTAATTAAACTGAAACATGATTACATTACATATGATTTCAGAGACAAAAAAGGTATAATAATAACTCCAAAAACATGAAAAAATAAAGTAGAAAATCATATAAATACCAGTTAAAACTTGAAAAATCCTCAAATGTGTATAATAACCATAGATTACACTTGAATGGCATAAAACCAACAACTTAAATGTAACATGATTCAAATCCAATCCTATACAAAGAAACATCCTCAACTTCACAGAACATGTTCCTTAATCCTTCCAACCATAACCCATGCTTTCCTCAAAATCATCATTGTTAAAGAATCCATTCTCATTAAACACACTACCTATATCCCCACCAATATCTTCAGATAAATGCCCTTTAAAGCTGTTGCTTCTCGTCGGGCCTGCTCCATACCTCATACTCTCACTCCCGCCACTCTGCCCGGAGACCGCCGGCTTTGGCCCTCCACCACCACCAACACCACTACCGCCATTGTTCATACTGTTAGTGTTATTATTGTTGATATTGTTATTATTGTTATTGTTTTGAAGCATTTGCTGAATCATGTGTTGTTGTGCTGCCTGGTTGCCGCCTTGAGAAGACAGCGGCTGCTGGTGGTGTTGCTGGAGGAGATTAGCGTTCGGAAAGCTGCCACCACCGCCGCCACCGAATCGGTTATTTTGCAAGGCCAAACCATGTAACGAACCGTTCTGGTTAAAATTATTGGGGGATTCTTGTTGAGAGTTTGAATTCATGGATTTTTGTCTCATCAACATATTTTGATAATTTGAAAGTGTAACCGCTGATTGGGCTGAGCCGCCAAGGGGGATCACTCGGTTAGCTATTTGATTGCTAATGCTGTTCACTGGACCGTTAAGGCCCGGCTGCAATGCAACTAGCTTATTGAGTGCGATTTGGTCATTTGAGAGGCCTTGACCAGTCGACATCTGTCGTGGAAAACTTTTCAACCCGTCTGTAATTCAACACGAAATTGCTTAATAAATAAAAAAATACAAGATAATATTAATATTGAAGACTGTTTGTTACCAATTGGGCCCACTATGGTTTCTTGACAAAAGTCCATCAAGTCTTTCATGCTGCTAACAACTTCAGATATCTAGCATAAGTACAAAACAATAAACCACAAATGTTAATTCATGTCATGGGTCAAAACGAATGGCTTTACCGGAATAATATTTTGTGCAAGAAACGTTTACCTGTAAGCACCTAACATATCGTTTAGAAAATCCCAAATCGTTTATAGATTGCAACTCTAAGCTCCTGGCCAGCTGTCGCCAGGCTGTCACAACCCTGAGCCGCAACAAACAGTTAGACATGATATGTTCATATATTGCAAACATTGTGACAATTAGCAGATAAAATAAACATTTAGAAAACACAATAACTAGACCTGTAAACAAGACAAATGTTCAGTGAGAAGCTCGTTTATTCAATAAATGAGCGACCATAAACAAAACATTTTGTTCATTTAGTTAAATTCGTTCATTTATGTTCTTTCATGTTTGTGAACCATCTGTTTATGCGTTTAATAAACAAACATAAACGAACACTAACATGTTCAGTTTCTTAACGAACGAAAACGAACAAGAAAACCTCGTTCGTTTAATTGTTCGTGTTCGATCATTTGTTCGTTTAAAGTTAACAAACAGATACAAGCATGCTCTGTTGCGTTCGTTCGGTTTGTTTACAAGCCTAAAAAACACGGTTATGCACTCACATTTTACTGTTTGTTTGCAAATCTTGCTGCGAAACCCCCTCAGGTCCACCCTCTGCAATTGTGGATTGACACTTTTGTGCAACCTGTAACAACTGATTCACCTACAGCAATATAAAAACAAATACTACCATTAATCATTTCATTAAATCCAAACAAAATTTTGCATTTAGAAATAATAAAATTTCGAACCTGGGGTGCCATTAGTTGACGAGGAAGAAGTTCCTCGTGTCGGCGCGCACAAAACTCCCAAGTTAATATCTGTATCATATAGTATTTACACACTATTAAATTATAATGAAATTATTATATGATAAAAATGTGGTTAACCTTTAAATCAGGAGTAAAAATGACTTTAAGTTGACCGTGACGAACGACACGAAGTTGTTCATATATACTTTCTTGAACAGCTTTTGCATACTCCAAAATCATTATTCCAGAAGGGAATCTACTTTCACGAGGTAAGTCAAGAAATAAAAGTTCATCTATAACACCACTGCTGAATTTTATTTCATTCAGTCTAGGTAGTACTTCAAAAGTTGCCTCTGTCAAAAATGCACAAATATAAAATATATAATAAGTAATATGTTGTTGATGTATAAAACAATATATTTTAAAAACAAATTCCCAGCAATTACAGTATTGCATACCAAACCCTCTTCCGGATTTTGACCCGCAAATGTCACATTGCCATGCGTCCTGTAAAAAAAACATGTGAGATTTGTGTTTTTGGAACTAAACTTGACCGATTTATGTAAAAGGCCTATAAATGAACGGAACGTTCAATGAACCGTTTTGATAGGATGTTCCTTTATGTTCAATCATTTACAAACGAACAAACATGAACACGTGTTTCGTTCGTTCATTTAAGTTTGTAAACCTTAGTTTATTTAGATGGTTTATGTTCATTAGTTTATGCCCATTTGTTTTGTTTGTCTAAATATTAATAGAAAATTCAAGCATATACACTATACAGTATTTATGTTACGATTTTTAATTTTGATTTAAACTTTAGACTATAAGCCCATATTTGTCCATTCGTTTATGTTAGTTCGTTTACGTTCTTTCCTGTTCATTTAGATTTTTAACGAACAAAATGTTCATTTTCTTAACAAACGAATATCTCAGGTTCGTTTTCAGCTAAAGTTGAATGAATGAGCATAAACATGCCCCCCTTCGTGCACAGGAACAAAATTAAGTAAAATACATATAAATGTACTAGTGATCAAAGATATGCTTACTACAGCTGCTTGGGGAAAAACACCCAAAGAATGATGACCAACATTATCATATAAAGACAAGCACCACCTTTTTTTGGCACGTGGAGAATAATATTCCGCCACAAATTTCCTCCAATATGCAATATTATTATCCTGTACATGTATAAACAATTAAACACCAATACTATTGTTCAAATTATACAAAAACGACATTAAATTTTTATTTATCATACTCACAGTGGGACGTTGCCTTTGATGATACAAGTATTGCATTAGTCTTCTAGAACAAACACCGCCATCATAAGGACGTTTAACTGCAGATGCAGATTGCAGTCCTTGTTGTTGAAGCTGTTGTCTCAACTGAAGCTGTTGTTGTTGCTGGATCAAGTGGGCCCGCTGGACAGGTGGCAGAGACTGCAGCAACTGATGCTGGTGTTGTTGCTGTTGCCTTAATCTTTGTTGCTGGATGAAAGCTTGCAATTGGGGATTAGGGTTTTGTAACTGCATAGAATCTTGTCTTTGCATTATCTGCTGTACAACATGTTGTTGCATCATATCATCCTGTTTGGTATCTAATCTTGGCTTCTTTTGTAATTGAGATATGTTATCTTGATTAGATGGTCCATCTATGATGGAAGAACCAGAAATACTAATATTATTGGAAGTAAATGATAATGGTGAGGCAGGTAAACGCATGTAAGATTCCGTGTTGATACTTGCACTTCTTTGCAAATGTGGCCCATTTCCTGAAAGCCCTGAATTAGCATCTGTAACCATTGAGCTTGCACCAATACTGGTACCAGAAGTAGCGACACTATTCATATTATTACTGGTTATGTCTGCAAAAACAGGAGGAGCGTTCGAAAGCATGTTTCCAGGAATTGGATTCGACATGCTTCCAAATGATCCCAATTGGACATTCCCAATTGGATTTGTCATATCTCCTTGAAAAAACACTCCATAACTTGAAGAATTTACCATTCCACCACCGGCCCGAGAAGGGCCCATAGTCTGTTCTTGGCTGAAGCCTAAGTAATTATCTGTAGCCAGTGCTTTTGGATCTCATAAAATGCCTCTTGTTCAGTTGAAAGATTTATAGACACCAACAAACTTTGATGAATAATTATCCTTCCACCTTAAAACAACTTAATCTTGTCTTTCTATATCACCAACCTCAGTGATTACTTTAAACTAAAGGTTTCTTCAGTGATAAAGATAACTATGAACTTTTTCTAGGGTTTGGGATAACCTGCTACTGACAGAAAACCTAAAAAAAGCGCAGATCAATGCTCAAATCGATATAATTACGTATAAAATTAGCACATTATGCACCATACAAATGACTATTACCAAATCCCTAATTTTGAGTCTTAAAAAAGCCCTAGATTGATCTCATAAAATACCTCTTGATAAGTTGAAAAGTTACAAACTCAAAACAAATTTAGATGAGTTATTATCCTTCCACCTTAAAACAACAGCTTAATCTTCTCTTCTATATCACTATGACCTATAGGATTCTCTTCTATATCACTATGACCTACAGGATTTTGCAACAATAAGAACAAAAGACAAAAACCTGCTACAGACAGAAAACCTAAAATAAAGGACCTTGAACTGTTAAACAGCACAGATCAATACTCAAATCAATATAACTACACATATATATAGCGTATAACGCGCCATACATATAATTGCCACCAAATCCCTAATTTTGACTCCCAAAACATCACCATCAGCAAAGCTCAACGAAAATCATACAGACCAAATTCACAAAGTTAATAACTCCCTAACAAAGCATAATATCATGCACATCCACTAAACTAACTACCAGAACCGATAAGATCTCATCAATTTCTAAAAGCAAAAAATAACCTAATCTCATCAACAGAAAGATCTAATTATCGTGTAACAAACGCATCAATCAAATAGCTAAAACTAAGAAAATAAATCCGTAAATTTATCAGTAAATTGAACTCTAGGGTTCTTCATAGCCTACTACTGACAAAAAACCTAAAATCAAAGACCTTACACATCACATATCAATATAATTACATACAAATTAGCATATTATCACCAAATCCCTAATTTTAACTCAATAAAAAGCCCTAATTAGCCTCATACTCACCTAAACACAATTAAAATCATGAAAACCTAATTCACAATATAATTAACTTCCTAACAAAGCATAGTATCATACACATCCAATAAATTAACCACAATAACTAACAAGATCTCATTAATTCCTAAAACTTCAATATAACCTAATCACATTGATCAAATAGCTAAAACTAATACATCAAAATCTGTAAACTATTAGGTGAATTGAAGGTGTTGAAACAGTAGAGAGTAATAATAATAATATTAATTATTATTATGATCTAACCTAGAAATTAAGTGGAAAGAGTCGTGGAGATGAAGCAAAAGTTGCAGAGTTGGATCGGTGTGTGTTTGATTATTATATACCTAGCAGATGGAAGAGTGACCGGAAGTAACCCTCTGTTACCGGCTGTAGCCGGTTAACTGGAAGATTGAGGGTCAAGTTAGATCGGACGGTGGCTAGATGCTTGATGACTACGTGGTTAAAACATGGCCAATAATAATATCACTTGTTTTCTGTTTTGGATTTACATTTACCAACTTCAACTTCAACTCATTTTCCTAAACTTTCAAAATCTAATTGGTAAATAAGTTGACGGTGTACTGGTTGGATTTTTAAATTGAACGAGTTTTATTTCACCGGCGGGTGTTCACGTGCGTTGGCCTTAGGTGAGGGTTTTCCCCGGATCGAAAGGCAAGTGTATTCCGATATGGTGAATTTAGTCGGTAGCTCATTTAAAAGATTCGTTGGTCGTTAAAAAAATTTGGTCCTCGATTTTTTTTGAATGGATGTTGTGTCAAGCTGATAATTCTGGTCGGGTTTAACCAAGGGTGTTAAGAGCAAACGGACTTGATTTATGTTGGGTTTGCCTGTGGTATTTTGCATATGTGGCAAGTTGTGTGGACATTCATGGTTCTGTGACCATCAATATTTTCCATGACAGTAACACATACACGTGACGACATACAAATCAGGTCATTCAATTTGTCAATACTCTCGCTCTTACATAGTTATTAGTTTCCAGCAATAAACCAATACGATTTTCACGTCGAATGGTGATCGTGGGGAGGATCTCAGTTCATATGATGAGCCTAACAGTGTTCCATTTGATTCCATTAGTTCCAAATAGTCGATTCTGATTTTAGGTTCTTCTAACTAACTTATTGATTGTGCAAATATTTGAATACCTCGTTATAGCTGATGGTCTAGTACGTTTCATCGCACAATTGTAGAAATTTAATGGAAAATATCACTTATTTTCCTTATTCAATAGATCTGCTTATTATGCTTTATGACTTCTTACAAAATTACTATCTTTTAAACAGAAAGAATTGGATCATTATTAATTTTTGCTTGTCATTCTTGCGAGGGTCATGCTAATCTTTGTTGTATGGTTATAGTTTTACTTTAATTGTGAATTTGATTTCTTTACTTCATTAAGTTTCCAAGCCTTAACCAATACTATCCGTTTAAGGGCTTTCTGGGTTTGGTGGAACCCATACCCATGAATTCGGGTTAAATGCATGAGAAAACTTCATTTACAAATAAAGTAATCTGGTGGTTTGAGAGGATGTAAGGAGCAACTATAGAGCTTTTAAAGGTTTCGTTTATATATATATATATATAAGATTTGATGATGAAAGAGTTTAACAAATAAATGAGATGTTATAACATGTTTTAAAAGCTACATGGGTTTGAGAGACCCATAACTAGGGGTGTTCAGATTTCGATTCGCATTCGAAACATTCGAAATTCGATTCGATTCAAATTCGATTATTAAGATTCGAATTCGGTTTTAAAAAATTCGATTTCGATTCGATTCGTATTCGAGTATATTAATCGAATACGAATCGAATATGAATTTATGATTTATTATTCGATTCGATTCGAAATTCGAATTCAAATTATATATACATATATGTATATATAAAATATTTTTTTATTTCTGTAAAATCCATAAATAATAAATGTCCATTACAAATTATTAAACCTATTATGCCATATTATTTCCTAGCCTATACTAATATGGGTGTTATTTACTTCTCGTTTTGAATGTTTTGAATTTATACTATTTGTAGTTTAGTTTTGAATTTATTATCATGTGGTATTGTTGCTACTTTTAATTTTATGTTTCTTTTGCAATTATGATTATGGTTTTCGAATTTTTGGCACATGTAAACTTGAGTTAGATTGTATTTATTCGAATTAAAATTGAATTTATTCGAATTCGAATTTCAAATACGAATTCGAATCGAATTTCGAATTGGGCATATAATACGAATACGAATCGAATAGTTCAACTTTTAATCGAATATGAATACCGGCAAAAAAACAATTATTCGGATTATTTGATTCGATTTAACTTAAAAATTCGTTATTCGATTCGATGAACACCCCTACCCATGGCCCACTTATTTTTTTACTATAAAATTATTTCTTAATTATAAATAATATCTTTCTTAAAAAAAACAAAATCGAATATTAATTTTTAGTATATCCTTATCTTATAACATTTCCATACCAAATTTTTGGTGAGATTAATTTTTAATTTAATGAGATGTAGTAACATGTTTAAGGGTTATCTGGGATTGGTGAAACCCATACTTGTGAATTCGGGTCAAGTGCATGAGAAGCTCCTATTTACAAATAAAGCAATCTGATAACTTGAGAGATTGTAAAGAGCAACCAGAGATTTTTAAAGATTTCGTTTATATATATATATTTAATATTCAGATTCCTTTATGATTTCTCATTGCTTTTTTATTTTTGTGTTTTCTAATTTTCTATATACTGCATATAAATATTGTTGATCTATGCATTTATTGTTCTATTTAAAAAGTGCTGCTTCTGTTATAAAATCATGATTAGGAACAAGCCTAGATAGGTTTCTTTGGTCCATTTAATAATTTGAAGAATACATGGTTATTCACAAATCATATATTATCATTGAAGTTCAAGGAGGTTTTAGCTCCAAACAGATAATAATAATAATAATAATAATAATAATAATAATAATAATAATAATAATGCAAAGTATTTAGATCGAACCTCAATCGGGTTTCTAGGATAAATAATTAAGAACTGAAATTTAATCTAGTCTGCCCACGAAAACTAGGCTATAAAATATAAAGCTATATTTTCATCATCGTCTGAATTCATAAGTAGTCCTAGATATATCGTGTTGCCTTGAAGAGGCTCAGGACTTCAAACAGGCTACTCAGCTTTCTCATCTGAGTTCATAAGTAGTTCTAGGTATGTCATATTTCCTTCAAGGGGCTCGGGACTTCGAATAGGTTGATTCATGAGTTGTTCACGTATTTGCTGTTTCAAATATCAATAATCTAGGATTAACGATTTAAAAGCTTCAAAGTGATTGATAATTAAATGTTTTTTATATATAAAGAAGTATTTACCTGGCTGAAACTCGGATGAAAGCCAGGAAGATATCCATTTTGATTCTGATGTTGGTTAATGAATAGGATATCTTCATTTTTATTTACATCATATGATGCAATATCTTGAATGTTTTGCTTAGTCACACCCTACAATAAAAAAGCACAAAATTAATATTATTTAGAAAATTTATATTCATTGCATAAGATCAGGATTAGCATGCACCTGATTTGAGGGGTGTAGAGTAGGAGGTATATTATTTGCATTATTTAACAAAAGATCATTAGCCAATTGCAAATCAAGGTTCCTATCACAGGATTTGCTTGAACATCCAATGTTTGTTGGGATTTTTTGATCCCAACTCATTGTTATCCGTGCTCAAGTTCGCACCACTTGATAAGCCTATACCATTATTGTTGTATGGGCGTGCTTCGGTTGGAAAGGCACCACAATCATAACGGGAAGCATCATGATTAGGAAAAAGCCTAGAATCACTAGAACGTTGTTCTTCAAGATTGCTGTTCATCCCTTGCATTGAATGACCTGATACATTCAATGTAAGTTAGCGTAAGAAAACATCAAAGTTGCTGAAGGGTCCTCCTATAGCTACACCACCAACATCATATTTCACACCATTGAATCGAAGGGGCATCCACAAAATAATCAGACGGTTACTGACCAAAAAAGTCAAACTTTAGAACATAATTGTCAGAATTTCCGTTTGACCAATATCCAGACAAGCCATTCTGACCTAGACAGACAAACTTTAAACTTTTTTTTTGTCAAAACAGCCATCTGACCTTTATGTGGATGGGCGTTTGAAATGATGTTATACTAGATATTAGATGATGTGTGTATAGCTGACCTCTTTACATAATATCAATAGTTATACCACTATTCAATATATATGTATAGGATTATGTTCAAATAAGAAGTTTGATTTTTCTAAGAATGCTAGAAAGGAGGGTATTTTAGTTTTAACACTTTAATATCAAAACCCACTTATTTTAATCTCAAAACCCACTTAAATTAATTTTCAAAAACCCACTTACATCTTCACTCATCTCCTACAACCACCACCACTCCATCGCCCACCGCTACCACAACTGTCACCCACCGCCGCCACCTTGCCGGAAAAGTCTATGGAAATTTCGTCGGAAAATTTCGTCGGAAAAGTCGTCGAAAAGTCACCAGAAAACAATCCTCGAGAAATTTCGCCAAAAAATTCACCGAAAAGTCGCCGAAAAAAGTCATCGGAAAACATCCGCCGAAAAAAAACACAATGGAAAACACTATGTAAAACACAATTTAAAAAACACAATGTAAAAAATACAATGGAAAAAAACACTATGAAAAAAAAACACAAAAACACAATAAAAAACATAATTGTATGGCACCATATAAAAAACACAATGGAAAAAAACACAATGATAAATATAATTGCATAACACAATTTTGTAAAACACAATACGTAAAAAACCCACTAATTTTTTTTTAATTTTTATATAACAATATGGTACTCATATAAAAGATAAAAAGACACTCGTTATTATGGTGAATTTGTTTTTCAATAAAAACATCGTAAAAAAAGTTATGGACGTTTTAAAATGATGAGGGAATTTTGCATGTGTCTTGCATGTGAAGAGAGAAAGTCAACAAATGTTTTATTCCTTTTATGTCCTTCCCCTTATTTCACGCATGAATTCCACCTAAACTAATCTCAACCCTCCATGTTCAAAATCAATGGACAATATTACTTCCTATCCTTCCTACAAAAACTATACTTCTTATTATAACCTAACCCGTATTATTATTATTATTATTATTATGAAAAGTATAAGGTAGTTAATTAGTTTTGTTTTGTATGAATCAACATTGATAACATAAAAATATTTAAATATTTTTAAGAATCTAAGTTGTTTTAATACCTAATTAAAATTTCACTTTACACTTAAAATATTTAATTAATACCTAGGTGAGATATTAACATTCAGTTATTATGTGTGTGTGTTTTTCCCAGAAAGTTATAGCGTGACTTTGTACTTGATTCTTTTATAAACACAACTATAATATAATCACTTGACTGATTTCTGGATTACACATTTTTTTTAATTAACTACAGTAGATAAATTCATTTATAAAGGCAAAGTCTTAAATATTATATAGTTAATGCCAATATGATGCCTTTATTATTATCCCTAAGATATGCACAACACCATGCATAAAAAAATAACAAGAAATCTGATGATGCTAAACATTTTGGTTAAGATGAAGAAACAAACTCGATTTCCTTGAATGCACTAATAGTCTAATAGGTTGTCATTCTACAGGAAAGAAGACTACAATCGTGTGGACGGAAAGATTGCGTAAAAGGTTTCACTTAGTAGTTGAAATGATTGGAGTTGATAGTAAGATTATGAAATAAGCCACTTTATTTTTGGTGTTATTAGATAACTATATCATATATTTCATCATGTAGGCTTACAATTCTTAAAGCTTTTCATTTGTTAATTAATTGTAGATGCCACCCCCAAAAAAATCCTTGAACACATGAAGGTGAAAATTTTAACAAGAGATCATGTAGCTATTTGCAAAAGTATCGACTCCGGTTAAAGAAATTAGCTAATGAAAATTGTGGTGGTGTTCAAACTGCTTCAAAACAAACTGAAGGTATATATACATATAGGAATATCTTAGCTAATTAATTTGTATACTTTTTTAAACAATTAAATTGTTTTCAACATTATTCTAACTATCTTTTATTAAACTTAACTAAGAGATTTTGTTGGTGATAGTTAGCTATTTTTATAAGTTATTGCTAAGTTGATTTAAATAATATTTAAACTAAATAAACTATATGATTATTTAATGTTGGAACTCATTTCCGTAACCTTCTCTTATGATTGTTTTTTTTTTTTTTTGAAAATTAAGCTTCAATCAACACAAACGACCTGCAAGACCTCAAAACGAGGGCCGTAAGGAAAACCAAGTTACATCTTTACACCAATTGCTCCATTCTATAGATTTAAATCTAGACCTATTTCGATCCAAAAATACGAACAAGATTTAATCTTGGACACCACTTCGTAAGCTTTGGCCTCTTTATCTAGAAAAATCTTCTCATTTCTTGCATTTCACATACTCCATAAGGTTGTAACCACTATACAATGAGCCATCCTTTTGTCGAGTTTCGGCTTCTTTAAACCTTTCGCTAACACAAGAATATCCTGAACTTCAAACACAAAAATAGGATCAAAACGGCACCACACGGCAATCCTATCCCATATCTCAGCTGCAAAAATACAACCTGTGAAAATATGATTAACGGATTCCTGATGCAATTTACAAACAGACAACTTTCCTCGCTAAGACCCGTCCCTCGTTTATTTAAAGCAATTTTAGTAGGAATCTTATCTTGCTCCGCTCGCCACGCCAACACATTACACTTGATCGGCATCCACCCACCCCATTTAAACTTAAAAAATGGGTCATATTGTCGGCTATCAATAATAAGTTTTTTTGCAGCAGAAACCAAGAACATGCCATCTTCAGATCCAGCCCAAATCCATTTATCACAACCAACGGCCCAGTCGTACTCATATATATTGGACAGAAGCCCAAATAATTCATTCAGCTCTACCGATGATCTGGGATCCTGCCGCCAAGCCCATCTCATGACCCGATCATTATTTTGAAAACTCACTCTATCCGCCACGCTGCACCATTTTTGAGATTCCAATCTAAAAATATTAGGATACATACACCGTAAAGGAAACTCTGAGAGCCATGGGTCACACCAAAATCTAATGTTTACACCATCCCCAGCGACACCATGCAAGAAACTATTAAGTTTTTTTATCATTACCAATCGGACGCTCCCCGATCTTCACTATCTCTCTCCAACATCCATTAGCCACCGACCTTAGCGGTAAGAAGGACCAACTTCGAGTGCCACCATGACAAACCGCAATGAATCCCTTCCATAAACAATTCCCATCCTTTTTGAACCGCCAACTCCATTTAAGAAGAAGAGCTTCATTAGTATCTTTTAATCGACTTAAACCTAACCCACCAATTTTCCTCGGCCTCGCCACTCTCTCCCAAGCAACCCAATTGATCTTTTTTTCTTCACCAGATCCTCCCCATAAAAAACGTCGCATAATACCTTCTAGCTTTTCAATCACCGCCGAAGGAGCTTTGAAGAGCGAGAAATAATAAATGGGAAGATTCTCTAAAACCGATCTTATAAGAGTTACTCTTCTTCCAATAAATAGAAGTTTAGACTTCCACGAGGCGAGCCGCTTCTCCACCACATTAATAACAGAAGACCAATTGCCAATACGATTCATGTTTGCCCCCACTTTGATCCCTAAATAATCAAAAGGAAACAATCCCCTTCTACACCCCACCACAGCCCGCATGTCATCCACTTCGTCGTCTTCGACTTCAATTCCGAACAAGTTGGACTTATGTAAATTAATTTTAAGACCCGAACACAAATAAAAGCACCGAAGGACCCGAGCTATTTTTTCTAAATTCTCTCGAGACCACTCGCCAACAATAAGAGCATCGTCAGCATAAAAAAGATGAGTGATATCCACGTCCGAAATGCGAATCCCTAGCAATTCCCCTATCTCTTTAGCTTTATTCAACATCCAAGAAAGAGTCTCCATCACGATCAGAAATAAAAAAAGGGGACAAAGGATCTCCTTGTCTGAGCCTCTTTTCACATTTAAATTCGAAAGTCGGCGACCCATTCACTAGAACCGCCAACCTAGCCAAATCCAAAATCCCTTTAACCCACAAACACCACTGGTTCGGAAAGCCCATCTGTAGCATAATATTAATCAAAAAATTCCAATTTATCGTTGTCATACGCCTTCTCAAAATCTATCTTCAAAAGGAATGCCTTCTTATTGTTTTTCTTCAACCAATCCACCAGCTCAGAAACAATGAGAGGCCCATCCAAAATAAACCTGTCTTTGAGAAACGCCGACTGAGACTCAGAAATCAACACCCCCAAAACCTTTTTGAGACGATTAGCAAGGATTTTAGAAATCACTTTACTAATAATCCCAATGAGCGTGATAGGTCTGTAATCCTTGAGTCCCAAAGGATTTTTACTTTTGGGAATCAAAGTGATAAAAGAAGATCCACAACCAGAACTAATAACCCCGGACTCATGAAAGGCTACAAGAATATTGTAAAAGTCATTCTCCAACAAACCCAAAACTTCTTTACAAACTTAAAATTAAAACCATCTGGTCCAGGAGCTTTATCCGACCCGCAATCAAACACCGCGGACTTGATTTCCTCTTTAGAAAAAGGAGCCACCAAACTATCTTTAAGGTCCGCAGGGACGGTTCTAATCCCTTCACATTCCAACTCTGGCCGAATTTTTAATTTTTCTCGAAAGTGCTCTCTAAAAAACTTGTAAACATGTTTCTTAACCAAAGTGGGTTTAGAAATCCACTCCCCGTCAATCTCCAAACCTGGAATAGCGTTTTAAACTTTCCTCCCATTAACCATACTATGAAAGAAGGCCGTGTTATCATCACCGAAGGACGCCCATTTAACTCAGGATTTTTGTTGTAAATCTTTAGCCCCTAAAGCCTCAATATCCTCTATACCTTTTTTACATTGTTCCCACACCCACACCTCATCCTCCTCAAGATCCCTTTCCTCCATTAGTAACTCAAAATCTTCTTTTTCTGATTTAAAAATTTTTAAGTTTTCACCTTCCTTAATTTTACAATCCTTAACCCACTTTTTTAGTTCGTCTCTTAACAACCTAATTTTTTTCATTAAAATCACATCTGGAGGACCTGAAACATCACAATTTCTAAGAATCTTCCCCACCATATCCTCACAATCGACCCTATCCCCCAACGAATTAAACCAACGAAAAGGCTTTGGACCAAAATTGGTATCTACTAAAGACAAAACCAACGGGGCGTGATCCGACCGCTCTTTAGGGAAAGCCCTCAAGCACACGTTCGGCCACTTAGATATAAAGTTAGAGCACACCAAAACCCTGTCAATCTTGCTGAGTTTAACAACATCACCTCTACTAGCCATAAACGTATACTTCTTAGTCCTTACCTTTCATATTATATTATTTAAGATCCGCTTCATCAATAAATTCATTAAAATCCCTGGTACACACTTGATCAAAGGTAGAATTCTTTCTTTCCTCATGACATCTAACTGCATTAAAATCACCTAACACAACCCACCACCCTTGCCCACACTGAATAAGCCTAAGAATCTCCTGCCAAACAACTCTCTTGTCTACATTATTTTGAGGGGCGTACACATTAACTACATTAAATCATTGATTCCCATCCACCAGAAAACCGGAGGTTGCAACAAAATTATCATTCAAAATTGTGCTATCTTTTCGCAAACTTTTGGGTCCCACAAACTTGCAATACCACCAGATCATCCATTAGAGTTAACCCAATCCGCCTCAAAACCCTGCCCACCCCAAAAATTACAAAACGAAGACATCTGTGTATCCGAACACATAGTCTCCTGCACAGCTAAAAACGAAACCCCACAATCCTCCTTTAACTTTTTTATCCAACCCGATTTACCAATCACCCCAATCCCTCGAATATTAATAGATAAGAAATTCATCGGTTACCTATTTGTACCCCTTCTTGAACAATTGATTCTTTCACCATCTTGTTAAATTTAGACAGCCGAGCTTCAAGTTTTTCCCCTAACGTAATGGTCGCCGAGACCTCGATGTCCCCGTTGTACATTTTCAAATGAGACCTTAAATCCCCTAAATCCATTTCGTTAGAATTTGCCGGTCCATGAAAACCGCCGCTGTCTATATTAGTTGATCCCTCCCGTGGATGACTGTTAAGATCTAAGATTTCCTTCTCGGTCACGTTAACATTATTACCATCCACTCCAGATAAGGTCCCCTTGGAAACCCCATCCGCTTCCTGCGAGTCCACCTCCATTTCGTGCGAGCCCAAATTGGACACCGATTCATCCTCTATACCCAACAATTCATTTAGCCCAAAAGGGTCATTGGTACGGGCCATTTTCCCTTTTTTTCAAATTCCCTGATCCACTAGACCCCACATCACTGGGCCGGCCCACAGAAGAGAACTTTTTGAAATTTTTTCTTTTGTTAATATTACTATTACCAGCTTTAAATCCACCTTCTAAATTAACAAAATGGTCAAAATTAAACGTGGGACCCGGCACAAAATCCTCACTGACCAAATCCTCTCCGACAACATTGACAGCATTTCCGGCAATGACCACCGGCTCCGTTCTTTCATCCTTACTAATGACATCCTCTTCAATTGTATGATCCACCTCGTCTTTATTAGCCAGACTCTCATCATCATCGGACCCACCATCGGAGATGAACTCCTGAGTCCAATCAACTGTTTCTTCCAACACCAATACACAAAAAGATCTTCCCCTCCACCGAATATCCATCTCCTCGCACAACCTCCTACTGCCTTCAACCAACACTGTCACGGATTCAAAGGATAGATCCTCCTTCTCCTCCGATAAGATAGGTTTATGAACTACTTTACCAATCATACCCCCCACAGCTTTAACTACCACATTTGATCGAAGATGCAGAGGAATACCGAATATTTTGAACCACGCCAATCGATCAAAAATTAATGGTTGCCCCTCCCACATCTCAATATTAGACAACATCCCTACAATATCTCTACCCGCCTGAAGAGCCTCCGTCTCCATCTTGTTATCCGAAAAAGACAGTAAAACCGACAGACCACTTAAATATTGAATTTTACATCCACCCGGACTAATCTTCTTCAAGATCATACGAACATTCTTCAAAGCATCCATATCCATCAGTTTGACCACCAAAGCCTTCCCATGCAAATCAGAAAAACTATTCACATCGTCGTCCACCGAAACCGAGCCTTTCTGATTGACAAAATGGTTCCTCCCCAACAAAGCATCATAGAATGTACGCTACCGAAATCGACCAACCGGCTTGCACTTTGGTTATGAGTATTACCCTCAGAATCCATATTCACACGCTCCTCCGGCTGCCTTCTTTCTTCCGGCTTCTTAGTCTTAACCTCACCGTCTTCAAGAATAAATCTCGCCACGTTAAACTTTAACGCAAAGTCTCCCATATTAATCTTGCTTAACATCCTCTCCGTTTCTTCCTTGTTTTTGACGTCCAACAATGAAACAAACCCGAACCTATTTCCGAGTCTATCTCTTTTCTTAGCAATGTAAATATCGAAAATGTTACCATACTCTTTAACAAACCCCGCTAAATCATTGCAGCTGCACCGATCAGGGAGATTTGTTACAAAAAACTTCGTTATCCTCCGTTGAATCGCCTCCGGTATAGGCTTCCGACGGTCCATAAAGAAACCCGGTGGTACGGCGGTGAAACCCTACGGCGGTGGCAGGGGTTTTTCCGGTGGTGAAACCTTACGGCAGGGTTGGGTGAAACCCTACGGCAGGGATGGGTGTGTCTTTGGTAGGGATGGGTAGGTGTATATGGTGGGTTGGGTCGTGAGGTTATGGGGGTGAGGCCCTACGACGGTAGGGTTTTTCCGGTGGTGAAACCCTACGGCAGGGTTGGGTGAAACCCTACGACAGGGATGGGTGTGTCTACGGCTTTTCTCTTATGATTGTATAATCACTATAATTATCTTTTAAAAACAAAAATTATAGTTATAATTGACTTTGGCTAATTAAAATACCCTTAAAAATGAAAACTTCTACATGAAAAAAAAAATACAACCTACTAAAAAATGAAATAAATAAATAAAATCTAAATAAAGTAAATACAACATACTATAGAAAACAAATGGCATAAACAATAAAAAGAGTGAGCCATTAAATTATATTACCTGTTGGTTGATAATTTTTTTCTTATAATAAACTAAATCAACGTAGACGCTAATATGTTGGTTGATAATTTTTTTCTTATAATAAACTAAATCAACGTAGATGCTAATATGCAGAGGTGTCTAAAAAAATTTAAATCCGTACCCGAAATATCTGAATTATCCAAAAATTCATATTTGGATAGTGATTTTAAAAATTTTTGGATATTCAGATATCCAAATTATCCGAAATATTTTTTTTAAATTACTAAACAATAAAAATTATTTGTAAATTTTTGATTATTTTCGTATATTTCGGATAGTTTTTGAATAATTTTTCTGATATTTTAGATATTTTTCGGATATCCAAAACATTTTTAAAAACAACAATTTTTATTTTTTTTATAGTTATCTTTTTTCAAATCTCGGATATTGGGATCAACTTTAAGAACCCCTATTAATACGTAGATAATACTAGCGCTTTTTAAAATCTAAATCTATATCTATATACATATAAAAACAACATTTTTTCCATAAATAACATTCATTCTCATAATTTTTTATTAATAAAATAATTCAAAATTAAATTAAATAATTCTTTTCATAAATAACATATATTCTTATAATTTCTTGCTAATAAAAAAATTCAAAATTAAATTAACATACATTCAAATTCTAGAATTTCTCTTTAATATAATAAATCAAAATTAAATTAAAATAATCACCCTCATCGGTTCGATCGATTTCACATATATTTCACAAAAGTTTTAGGCCAAACCTTAATTTTCAAAAAAACACTACCTCCGTCTTCTTTAATCTTCTGTTCTCTCCATCGGAAATCAACAATCATCGTTGGTTCCATCTTCTTACCAGGTTTTTAATTGTCACAAATTCGTCTTCTAAGTTAACGAGTAGAACCTTCAATTGATAATGTAACTTTCTAATTCGATGATATTTTAGATTAAAAGTTAATCTAAACTTGGTTAATTGTTGCAATTACTGTTGCTTATAGGCAATTAGACCTTTGGAATATCTAGGGTTAGAGAACGACGAGTGTTCTACACAATTTGAAGTAAGTTAAAAATTTTAATTCAATTCATTGTTTTAAATTTTCATTAGATCCATGTTTTAACTTTCTGAATCTCAAATTTGTTTATGATATTGATGCTATGATTTGAATGTAAACTTAATCATTCTTTTTGTTGTATTTTTTAACTACCCTTGTATCACATGTGATCTTACCTAGTATTGAACTAAAGCAAACTGAAATTAAGTGTATGGCATAAAAATCATTTTTAAATGTACATGAAATAACTGTAAAGAATAAAATTACTTGATTATTTGATAACTTTAGTGAATGATGTTATTATATTATTTATAGAAACACAATCAAATACATTTTATTCTTAACATAAAGTGAGAACCAATTTGCTGTTATTATTAGATTTATTTATATAAGTGGTTGATGTTATTTTTTGTTCGTAGTTGCTAATTTTTTATTATGCAACGTTGTAAGTATTTGCTTATTTATATTTTGTTGTTGTTATTAGATTTCTTCTTTTGTTGATATAAGTATTTGTTGGTATTTGCTGTTATTATTTTGTTCTTGATTTTGATTCTTTTGTTGTAATTTTTAGGTTTTTTTTCTTTGTTATTATAAATAATTGTTTACATAGATTGATATTGTAGTTGATGTTGTTTCTTACGTTCTCGTTTTTTTTTATAAAATGATATTATTTCCTACGTACTCATGTTAACACTAAAATGCACATGAACCTTCCCCTTTATTTATATTACATAAGAGTGTTTTGACCGAAACTAAATTATATATTTCTGTGGGTTGGTCTTCGTTTGTACCCTTCGTCAGATCGAATATCTGTTTATTAGTATTGTAATTTTCAGATTTGTAAATTTTAAGACATTATCCGCAATCTGATTTGATCCGATTTCAATTCGTCGAATTCAGATAAATTAAAGTAATCCGAATTAAATCGAATAATCCGAATCAACCCACGCGAACAACATTTTTTTCCTATTTCATTGTTCATGTTTATTTTTTCTAGTTTTTGGTTCCAAACAAACAGATGACAAGTTCCGATTATCTCAATTTCTTTATGCAAGTTACGTTTCCTTTTGTTGTTTCATTCGAAACAACATGCATGTAAAATGATAGCAAAACCTAGATAAATTATCTTAATTTTCAGATGAACTTTAATCTCCTATTTTCAGACATTGAGAAAGTAAATTGGGAAACATATAAAATGGTAACAAAGTGTATTTTTTAAACCTGAATGTAAAAGGAATCCAATCTGGAATCGTCACCTGAATCTCTTGCTTTTACTCTTGCTTTAGACTTTGAATCGTGAAGTGGCGAAAACTGCAACGTGATAGTATGAAGCACTTTGAATCGTCACCGAAATCATGAAGTAGGCGAAGACGCCCTTTCGAGAACTAGGCTAAGATAGTAAGGCTTATATAGTCTGTGATGAGTGGGCCGGACACGCTTATAATATTATAATAATAAGCATAATGGGCTCGGCCCTTCCGCTAATAACAAACATGTTACATGCTTATTCATATTAAATGAATATCCGAATAATAAGAATAACCAATTCTTAAAATTTTTTATATTCGAATCCTAACCCAATTTGGGAATAAATAAGTAAAGATTTGGTTAAATCTGAACAATATATCCTAATAAGAATTCATATCGGCTTCTCACGGTTTCGGTTATGATTTGGATTTTGATTTATTTTTTATTTCGGGTTTTTAAATGCCCCTATTCCTAGATTATTGTTAGTGTTCCTGTTTTTTAATATATCTTCGCCATGAAAGAAAAACAAGATGCCTAATCTCTATAAAATTGCTTATGCATAACAACTTAGTAAGCAAATGTTATCCCTGTAACTTCATAATGGTACTTCCCATCGTATCTAAAAGTTAAGAGTTAAATACTTTATGCACCCATGCGGTGAATGGGTGAATGCACTTTGCAACACTCCTTTTAAAACAACCACTTGATCAATCCTTAAAATCCCTTCATTAAATTTGGACGTTGAAAGTAAGAGTATTTCAGTAAATTAGCCACATTTTAGTTATGTACATTAATTCATTTATATTAAAAACTATTTTACATCATCTTCAATTTGCAGACCTATCGATTAAAACCTACAACAACCTTCGATCGTATCTCCCTTTTACTTTCTTAAAGCACCTTCAATTCGTCCTAATTTCACGAAACCCTAACTCAAATTGTGGAAAACGATGTCCATATACAAGACGAATAGAGGCACAAATGCAACGACCGTCGTCAATCGCTTTGTCAATGGATCAGGGCCGGCTCAACAAATGTGGAGGCCTAAATCAAAATAAGTTTTTGGGGCTTTTTTATGACAATTGTTAAGAAAAAAAAAATTGCTTAGTACAAGCGATGTCGATATACAAGACGAATAGAGGCACAAATTCAACGACGGTCGGCAATGGCTTTGCCAACGGATCAGGGCCGGCTCAACGAATGTGGATGCCTAAATCGAAATAAGTTTTTGAGGCTTTTTTATGACAATTGTTAAGAAAAAAAATTGCTTACTACAAGTTTTGAACTCATGACTTACACTTTAGTAACAACCAAACCTGCCACCACAATAATATATTACTTCGCATTTACTTCACCCATTATAATATATCTATTGTAGGGG
Source organism: Bidens hawaiensis (assembly GCF_021521415.1). Classification (NCBI taxonomy): domain Eukaryota; kingdom Viridiplantae; phylum Streptophyta; class Magnoliopsida; order Asterales; family Asteraceae; genus Bidens; species Bidens hawaiensis. Next base: position 155,819 of record NW_027495335.1, on the reverse strand, counting down.
TATGGTACTAAACCCGTTTTACGACCCTAAATTTATTATGTTTGGCTTATTTTATTATATGGACTAATACAATGTTATTGGGCTGAGGGGGTTTTGTGAAGGTAACCCTAACTGGGCTAGGCCCATTAGGGTACCATGATGGTGGCCATGAGGCTCTCTATATAAGGAGGTCTCCACCTCCTTGTTAGGGGGTCATGCTCAATAAGAGCCACCACCCTATTTTTGTGTCTGTAAACAAGAGATCCTCAGGATTTCTTAGCAGTCACCTCCACACCCCCGAAAAGCCATTGCAGGTCTCAAGCAATCGAAGAAGAAGATCAATTGGGGGTTGTTTCCACGAAATCCGTGGAAACATCGTCATGGATCAGGTCAGATTCATTTCATGCTTACGAAGCATGAAATGAATCTGACCTGATCCATGACGATGTTTCCACGGATTTCGAGATGAACGAACCACGACTTGATCTTCTTCTTCGATTGCTTGAGACCTGCAATGGCTTTTCGGGGGTGTGGAGGTGACTGCTAAGAAATCCTGAGGATCTCTTGTTTACAGACACAAAAATAGGGTGGTGGCTCTTATTGAGCATGACCCCCTAACAAGGAGGTGGAGACCTCCTTATATAGAGAGCCTCATGGCCACCATCATGGTACCCTAATGGGCCTAGCCCAGTTAGGGTTACCTCCACAAAACCCCCTCAGCCCAATAACATTGTATTAGTCCATATAATAAAATAAGCCAAACATAATAAATTTAGGGTCGTAAAACCGGGTTTAGTACCATACCCCTACAAGCCCCCCAAGTCCAGTGTTGCTCCTAGGCGTGCAAGCGTTTAGGTGGAGCGCTGGACTTTATAAGGTGTGTTAGGACATGAGGCGGTTTTTTTTTTCCTTTTCTTCGGCCTTGTCTTTATTGTCTTTGAGTTTTGGGAGGTTTTCTCCATGATGGTGACATGTTGTGATCTTTATGATAATGATGGTGCACTGGCATGAATAAGATATAGCACGCATCATAACAATAGTGGCGCGAGGCCTGATAAAAGATAGAGCGCGCATCTCGATAATGATGCTTAATAGTTTGCGCGCGAGGGAGCTTACGAGCTATAAGAATAATGAAGCTTGCGCGCGAGGCGACTTACGAGCTATAAAAATAATGAAGCTTGCGCGCGAGGCGACTTACGAGCTATATAAAATAATGAAGCTTGCGCGCAATGTCGACTTACGATAGTGGCGCGAGGCCTGATAAAAGATAGAGCGCGCATCTCGATAATGATGCTCAATAGTTTGCGCGCGAGGCGACTTACGAGCTATAAAATAATGAAGCTTGCGCACGTTGCGGCTTATGAGCTATAATATGACGATAATGACTGGCCCACAAGGGCCTCTTCTACGCAGGATGACTATCCCAGCTTGTTTTCAAAATAATAATGGAGGCGCAGTCGGCCAGATAATAATAATGTCATGTGCTTGTGCGACTCGTAGCCGAACCTGCACAAACATATCAAATTAGCGCGTGGCCGTTTGGGATATTGTTAGGCTCCCGCCCTAAGATTCGGATGTCTTCCATCGCGATAATGTAGTGGTGGTATACCACGATAGTCCCATAGTTAATTGCTGCTAAATAAAGTTGTCCTTATCCTGATTTGGGATTAGACTATTCTCATTTGTTGTGTCGCTTACGCATAGGTTTTGGCTTTGTGTCATGCGCTTGCGCATAGGCTTTGGCTTTGTGTCATGCGCCACGCGCAGATGTTGCATGCGCGTGCGCGTAGACTGTGTGTCATGCGCCACGCGCAGATGTTGCATGCGCGTGCGCGTAGACTGTGTGTCATGCGCCACGCGCAGATGTTGCATGCGCGTGCGCGTAGACTGTGTGTCATGCGCCATGCGCAGATGTTGCGTGCGCGTGCGCACAGGCTGTGTCATGCGCCATGCGCAGATGTTGCGTGCGCTGATGTGATATGCGTGAGCATGTGATGCGTAAGCATATGTAATATGCGTGAGCATATGCGATGCGTGAGCATAAGTGGTGCATGAGCATGTGATATGCGACTGCGCTCAAGCATCATGGCGGTGCGCATGTAGAATGGCGGAATGGTTGACCCGCGGTGGCGCGCATGTGACGTGGCTTGTGTTAATAGGTTTAATTATGACGGCGTGTTGAGCGGAGCGGAGCCGCGTTCGGTCTTGTATTCGGCGCGAAGCCGTATGGGTTTATGAGGATTCCCAACCTTTAAGTTTGGCGCATGGCCTTATGGGTTTGAGGATTCTCAACCTTTAAGTTTGGCGCGTGGCCTTATGGGTTTATGAGGATTCCCAACCTTTAAGTTTGGCGCGTGGCCTTATGGGTTTATGAGGATTCCCAACCTTTAAGTTTGGCGCTTGGCCTTATGGGTTTATGAGGATTCCCGACCTTTAAGTTTGGCGCTTGGCCTTATGGGTTTATGAGGATTCCCGACCTTTAAGTTTGGCGCTTGGCCTTATGGGTTTATGAGGATTCCCGACCTTTAAGTTTGGCGCTTGGCCTTATGTGCGCATGCACGGCGACGGAGTGGTGACTCGCGGGCGCGCGTGCATGGCGGAGAGTTGCGCTCACGCATGTCGGCGGAATGGTGACTCGCCAGCGAGCATGCGTGGTGGCAGTCTTCTGCGCAAAACCCACATGGTGGAGGTCTTTTGCGCGAAACCCACATGGTGGTTCCCGCGGTGGCACATGCATGGCTGCGGAGTGAGAATCCGCGAGCGCGCGTGCATGGCGGCGGAAGTCTGGTAATTTTTGGGTCTACAATTTGAGAGATCTGTAATTTTAAACCTAAAATCCAGGTCTGTAATCTAGATCTAGATCTGTAAATCAGATCTAGATAGATCTGAAGCTCGTAGCGGAGAGAATTTAAAACCATCACAGATCCGGAGGCTTGATCATCCGAATCATGTAGTTTCTTTTTTGCACAGATCTGGAAGCCTCTTTTAGATCTATGGATCTTTTTGAGCTTTAATAGACAAGCCTTGAAGCCTTTTTCTGTAAACTTCCAGATCTGGGTTTTTCCTGGAAGAGATCTGACAGCCGAGACGAAAATCGAAGGGTAGTTCGTTGCCGTCCCACGGATGGCGCCAATGTCGAAGCATGAAATGAATCTGACCTGATCCATGACGATGTTTCCACGGATTTCGAGATGAACGAACCACGACTTGATCTTCTTCTTCGATTGCTTGAGACCTGCAATGGCTTTTCGGGGGTGTGGAGGTGACTGCTAAGAAATCCTGAGGATCTCTTGTTTACAGACACAAAAATAGGGTGGTGGCTCTTATTGAGAATGACCCCCTAACAAGGAGGTGGAGACCTCCTTATATAGAGAGCCTCATGGCCACCATCATGGTACCCTAATGGGCCTAGCCCAGTTAGGGTTACCTCCACAAAACCCCCTCAGCCCAATAACATTGTATTAGTCCATATAATAAAATAAGCCAAACATAATAAATTTAGGGTCGTAAAACCGGGTTTAGTACCATACCCCTACAGTGAAATATGATCAATAGTGAGAAAAAGATGGATGAAAATGAGGATGGTTGATCCCTTGGGTGTAAATGGATGGTGACGGTGACGGTGATTGACTTCTTAATTTAACAGAACGAGGGAAATTAATAATTTAACAGACTGAGGGACACAACATGTATCGGAAATATAAGACTTAGAGCTACAAGTTAAGTCAATCTAGTGATTTGTTTTATTGAAGTCAAATTTGTCTTATTGACGAAAATCATTCAACATGTACACTACATGATTCAAATCCTGGTGAGGGAATGGTCCTTACACCCCACTTGAGGACAATACAAACATGAAACATGAATATGATAAAGAATTTTAATAACATAAATTGGCCAGGTTAAGATACTAATACTCTACGTGTACCACCCCCTTGGAGTTGAGGACAATACAAACATGAATAAGATAAATGATTTTAATCATATAAATTATGATGCTAAGTCGGCCCGGCCCGGTCCAAATGTTTCTTTTTATATGTAAATAGGGTTGTCAGGTCTTTTCATTTCAGTTGATTGATTTTTAATAAAGAACTTGTAAGCTTTAAGCTTATCAACCGAAGCATTCGATTCAAATCGTTTGAATGAAATCATTGTGTTCTTGAGCCATTTGATTGCTAATCGAAACTGCATCAAATTGATTAGGTTAAGATACTGATAATTTAACTATTAGACTGAAGCATTTATCACATAGAAATGATGTAAAAGATTGTAAAAGCTTTAGAGAAGAAAGGAGATGTCGAAGAGCTTTAGTTCAATTAGTATTGGAGAGAAAGTGAAGATTCAGGCTGGAGGTCGTAAGGTCTCAAGTTCGAATCCGATCCACCCGAGTTTGTAATGGGCCTTCGAGAGGCGGAATTTTCCTAGAACAGAAGATGGTGGTCTTGGACTACCTAGCGTAGTCTGCAATTGCGGGCTCGGGGTCGCCTTTTGTCATTTGGGTTACCCCTGGGTAGCTGGGCTTCTGTTTTGATTGAGGGCACTAGATCGAGCCCCTGTGATTTCAAATCCGGCCAAAATCTTGGCTACTTGATCAAAGTGGGTAGGTCAAGTAGACCCATAGATCAAGGAACAAATATGCAGTGGCGGAGCCACATAGTTACGACCGAGTTCGGTCGAACCCAGTAAATTTTCGGTTTTATATGTAATTTATAGATACGTATTTACGAGCGAACCCATACTTTTTCGGCGGGCCAACCCAGTATCATTAATATGTTGATGAATGCATGATTGGTCACAACTCTTCCAAGTTACTATTCAAGTTCAAGTAGTTTTTAGCTTCAAAAGGTTAACAAAATGAGAAGCACGAAGTATTCCACAAAATAAGACGACGAACGATGTATTAAGCTTGAACCTCAATCGATTTTATGCGAGAATACAACTAAGATTTTAATCCGACCTAGCCATAAGAAAACTAGGCAATAAAAAAATGAGGGTTATTCGCCAATCTTCAGCATCTGGATCCAAAAGCAGGCCTAGAAATGTCATATTGTCTGCAAGGATTAGTATTTTAAAACCTTCAGACTGATCCTTAATTAATTGTTTCTTATATAAAGAAGCATTCACCTGGTTGAAACTTAGATCACAGAAGATGTCCATCTAGAGTTTGATGACGATTTTGCCCATTCACATTCCACAGTAAAAGTTGTAAACACAAAACAAAGATCAATATATTTTCGGAAAAAAATTATATCCATCAAACAAGATCAAGATTTGCACGTACCTGATTTGAGGTGTCTAGAGTAACGGTTATATTATCTGAATTACTTGCGTGCTCACCGTTCTTATCAATATATGATATAAGACGAGCTATATCCGCATTGGTCAATATCAAATCATCTTCTGTTATCCGAGTTTCCATATAACCATTCAAGTTTGAACCAAACAAGGAACCCGTTTGAACAAACGCACCTTGACTAGAATAATTGTTTTCAAATCCATTGGAATTTGCTACAAAAGAGTAATTGCTTGAATTTGCAATGTTTATTGGGTTCTCTTGATCCCAACGCATTGTTAACTCTTTGTTAACTATTACATCACTTGATGAGCCTATTTGAATGTTATTGTATCGAAGTACTTCATTTGAAGAGCCACTAGAATCATGATGGAAACCATCATGATCAGGAACCAACCTAGAATTACTAGAATTCATGAAATTCACAACACCCATGCCACTAGTACTATGAATTAAGCTCCTTTGCTCCTCAAGATTGTTCTCCATCTTTTGCATGGAATAACCTAAAATCGTTTAATGTATGTTGGTGTAAGAAAGCAAATATTACAGAAATAACATTTATGACAGGGTCATGCAATAGCTATAGCTACACCGCTCCCATATGATTTCACACCATCAAACGACCTTCACAAAACACTTTGACAAGAAAAAAAGAGTCAAATGTATTTTGAAAATTATTGGTCACATCGGATGTCAAACCAATATCCGGATGACCGTTCTAACTATGACGGTCAAACTTTGAATTATTTTTATTCGAAACGGCCGTCTAGCCTATATCAGACGACCATTCATATAAAATATATTATGTTGAGTCCACAGGCCCACAAACCCAGTTTAGGTTTCTAGGGATTTTTATGATCTCTCGGTAATGTAACCGTTGATCATTAAGTGAAATTAATCATTCTTTTACCATCTTACATGGTATCAAAGCGTAGATGGTTAGACTTGAAACCTTTTTAATCAAAACAGTCATCCGACCTCTATCTTGGCGGTCGTCCAGAATGATATGCGATTAGATGTCAGACTATTACTACAATTATATGTGTATACCTTGAGGAAAAGGAAAACAGGAGCTTGAGGTGTTCAAAGTTGGAGGAATAGTAGTATGTATTTTGCTATAGTTTGACAAATTAATTTGTTGTTGATTAAGAATCCATGAAGTGTTGTTCCTAGAGGCTCTGTAATTAGCCATTGAGCTCTCTATCAATCTTGGTTTTGAAGCAGTTTTAACACCATGATTGCCATTAGCTAATTTCTTTAATAATATTCGATATTTTTGCAAATAACTTGATACATGGTCTCTAGTTAAACCGTCCACCTTCATCCATTCTTGGATTTTTTTCGGGGTTGCGTCTGCGATTGATAACAAATGAAAACTTTCAGAATAGAAGTGCAAACTTGCATAATGAGATACATGATAGAATTATTATAGAAAATAAAGTGACTCAATTTATGATCTTACTATCAATTCCAATATTTTCAACTGCTTCATGAAACTTCTTATTCAGTTCTTTTGTCCACTTGATTGCAGACCTCTTTCCTGAATAATGACGGCCAGTTAGTGCATTCATGGAAATACAGTTCATTTTCTTTATCTTCACCAAATGATTTAGTTGTGTAAAGGTATGGTCAATAAGCCTGTTTTGGGCTCAAAAGACACCACATCATCTTGCTTTACCATTGGTGCTCTTGTTTCTGGCACTCAGTTTTTGTAGTTTGGCCAAGAACAAGAAAAACAGGATTGGGGTTGGGGCCATTGTACACTATATATATATATATATATATATATATATATATATATATATATATATATATATATATATATATATAATATATGTTAAGATGGAGCGTTTATCTGATATGACAAGTGTCTAGACACTTTTTTACGGGCTTTTCGGTTTCTTTGATTATTGTGAATGGCCTGTATCATTCACTATTCTTATAATGGAATGATCATGCTGAGATTAATAAATTAAGAAAGTCTAAATGGTCATTAGTTATTTAATCTATTCTTTTTAAAGGGGACAATGCTTTTCTAGTAAACAACAATAGATAAAAATTAATAATAGTAATAATAATAAAAAGGCATCATGTTAGTCTTGACTCTTGAGTATTTATGAAATAGACAATAACTGAATTTAATGACTCATGGGGTGTTAATTGAATGGAAACAAGTTATTAATTTGCATACAGTCAAAAGTAATAACTTACCAGAGAAAGGTGTCATAATTTTATAGTATTTCATACTTAACTCGTCATTTTATCATGAAAATAATAAATCATAAAAAGCCAAAAGTGATAAAATAAGAGAAAATAATATTTTTGATCAATTAGCAATATCATTTTCCATGTTTCATCAACTACAAATAAATCAATCACTTAGTCATAAAGTGATCAGAGCACAAAGTTGAAAGTTGAAGATTAAGAGTTAAATTCTTATAGAGTGTAACATTTAGTTGTTAGAAAAAATCATTCCCACTAGATCCATTTTAAATGTCATGAAAATTTGAGAGATTGGTATATATATTTTTTCATTTAATAATTAAAAACGTTAAAAGCTCACATATAATGATGCCTCAAGATGAGCTTTTAGATGTCGAGGGCATATTAAGCAAACATAGAATAAGAAGGAAAAAATAATAATAAAACACGTCTGTTTCTTTTTCATGACTTTTTGACTACAATAAATACATATAATCACATGAATTGACCCAGTAAAGATAATAACTAAAAAAAAGGAAAAACTAACTTTCATTAATCCGACCTTTTTTACGTTGCCGATAATAATCTCATCTCACGACACCGGTTCCCACCTTTCATACTATTTTTTCATTGACCGTTCCCAAACTTCAAACTAATGTTTAAGGGTTTTTGTTTGGAACAAGGATACGAGTGGATTGATGTAAGACTTACCTAGAAGCAGTGCTTCAAATGACGAAATGCTACTTAAATTCGGGTGTTTAAACTTTCAATTAACAAAAATCCAGTAATTTGAAACATCGTTTCAAGATAAGTTTTAAATCAATTGACTCACATCTTCATTCTGATAAAAAGCCTTAAAACATAAATTTGAAATTAGAAAAAAAATATGTGAAGAGTAGGAGCTGAAACTAACAATTTTCTTATTTGTGATTATCATCAGCCAACCTAAAAAGATAAAGATTAATTATTTACAAGAAATTTGTGTCACGTACCTCTTGTTATCTCCATAGGAGTGCTAGTTGAATTATAATCCCAAGAGAAATGGTTGTTGAAAGGGAAATTCTAGTTGAAATAGACTTGGCAAAAAAGTTATAATTATTATTGGGTTTAGTGGGCCTTGTTTATAATATCACTCAACCATGTTAGCTATTGGATATTATATATTATTATTAATTATTACCGGGAAAATTCCCAAAATGAGTAATTAAAAAAAAATTCAAGTTTTAAGTATTATTTGTAAATAATTTTAAAAATAGATATTTCAAACTAGTCGTGACGATTAGATCCTTGGTGTCAACGAGTAGTTTATAAAACTAGTCGCGACGACTATTTTAGGCTAAGAAAAATTCAGGGACGGGTATTTTGACACCCTAAACTTGTCGAGACGACCAGTTTAGGTAAAAAATAGTCTTGACGAGTTTTATGAATTTTTTTGTACTTTTCGTAATATTATATTATTATATTTAATTTTACTCATAATTAGTTTTTCGTTTATAATTTTTAAAATATAAAGTTTTACTAAAATCCAAACACACCATTGAGACACGCTTTTTTTTATCTACGTGCCGACATAAGATTTATTCAAAACCGAGCGGGTAAAAAAAACCTTTGCATAAGATTCACGATTAGTAATCAAGTTTCAAAAGTGTTCTGGTTAGGTCACCCATGTTTTTTTTAATCCAAATCGGGCCACTAATCCTTCAAATCGAGCCATCATCGAAATCTTTTTGTGTCAAGAATGAAATGGAGCAGAAGATGTAGGGTCGGTATTTCCAATACACGTAATTATATTAACAAAGTATAAAAAACACATGCTAATTATATTAAAAAATATAAAAATTACCTAAAATCCACATTACCAGCTCACATCAACATAAAATAAAAGATTTTCCTAATTGAAACAAAAAAAATATTCTAAAAAAAAATTGGTAAAACCTATAATTTAAATTAGAAATGAAAGCTGAGTGATTCAAATAGAACATTTTTATTATTATCCAAAGTTACATATATGTAAAATAAAGTCAAACTTTGACTTTTTTAAGGTTCGGTCAACATCGGTTAAAGGTGGTTTAACTTCACTGTGCCCCCACTTCCCTGATTCATATTTCACTGCTTCTAAGATCATGCGTAGTCGCTTGTTTTGGCGAAAACACGGTGAACCCCGCCCCACTTCGTTTTCCAGCTCGTTTGGGGGTCCTCTACAACGAAGGTGGGAGTAGATGTTGTCCAATCAAACTAATCTAATTATTAATTTATATTTATATTAAAAAATAATTAGTAATCAGATTAGTTTGTGTAATGATTCAAAGTTGTAAAATTAGAAACACTGATTCCTCTTGATGTCTCTCCATCGCTCGATCTCTTGACAGAAAAACCAATATTGCCGTCGCAATATCAAAGTTGTCGCTTTGAAGCACCGTTGGCTCATGAAATCAAGGTATGCTTTATGTCCATTTTTGTAAAAATGTTTGTGAATATGATCTCACAATTTTGCTTTTGAGCATATTACCATTCGTTTAGTGAAGAAGAATCTCTCCTGTTGATCCTGGTAACTTTTTTAAGTGAATCTTCGTTTACAAATATTAATTTTGCGTTTATAGTGTTCAATATGTATTCATAATTTTGCATAATCTGACTAAGAATCAATAGCACGCTTATATATTTGATTGGAAGTATTAGTGATTTGTGGTTATATGTGTATACTCGATATCCGACGAACACTTTGTTGCGTATGGGACGTGGACGTAGTCTAAGAATCAGGTATGAAACTATGCCATTATGCCATCCTATAGTGTCATCTCTAAATGACTAAACATGGTTTTGACTCGAAATAGGCACCATGAATTGGTTATAGATATGTTGTATAAAAAATTAATACTATAAGCTTATTGATAAATTACTTCAATTATATCCAAAATTAACTTTATATATATATATATATATATATATATATATATATATATATAGGGTTTGGATCAAATACAAATGATATTAACGTGCTAATTGTGAGAATCAAGTAGAGTAATTATATATACAAGTCAAGTAATTATGTAACTACATCATAGAGTAATTGTGTAATTAATTACTCTACTTGATTTTCACAATTAGCACATTAATTTCATTTGTACGTTAACTTTCCCCTATATATATATATATATATATATATATATATAGAGAGAGAGAGAGGATGGATATTTTGAGAACCATGATGAGTTTAAAGAACTTAAGAACTCAATTCTTGGCCACACATTTAATTGAATGGATTGGATTATGTGGTTGAGATTAAAAATCTGACAAAAAAGTCAAAGTAGAAGAGAGAATAAAGATGTAAGTGATTACACTAATTTTTACGTCCGTTACACATGTGTAAAAAATCGACTCGGTGCGTAAAAGGTTCTGTAATTTTTTTTACGTATATGTAACCTACATATATTACGCATGTGTAAAAAAAATTCAAAAAAAAATTATTACATTGAGTTTTTTCGAGTTTTTAAAACTCAAAGTAGTTCTCATTTGAAATCTCCCCTACACACACACACACATATATATATATATTATATATGTGTGTGTGTGTGTGTAGGAAAGGGTTCAAATAAGAATAAGTAGTTTCCTAAGAATGATAAGAACCAATAGATTTTTGACATGTGCCATTATAACCTATGATGAAAAAATAATTCTAGGAAACTATGTCAGTTTTTGGTAATTTTAAATCTTAACCATTGATTAACATGATCCAATGACTATTATTTATTCCTAATCTTCTTAGAAAACTACTTCTTTTTAGTATAACCCTTCCCTATATATATGTGTATATATATAAAGGATTAGGTTCATTTCAGAAGTGATTCTTATAGCGAGAAATGCGAGAAGTGATCTCAACCATTAGATTATTAATCAATGGTTGAAAATGTATTGCATTTATTGTAATTAATGAAATTTGTGAAAAAATAAAATAAATAAATAAAAGTGTAGTATAGGTAGATTAAAATAATTCATCATTTAATTTTTTTAACCTATCCCTAAATAAAAGTCTAAAGCATTAATATCCAGACTTTATGATTTGTAAGTTACAATTTATTTATACCATTAGATGTCCTTTTGTTAGTATGGATTTATTTTTGTTTCTTTTTTCACTAGTTTCATTTACCATGAAATAATTGATGCATTTCGAATACCAGTTTATTAAATAATATAACCAAGTAACAAACTGTGTGCTGTTCTAAATTGTTTTTTAATCTATGATTAATTCGTTCGTCATAATATTTCAAATTTAACCAAATCTAGAAATATTTTCAACTTTATACCGAATTCGTAAAACCACCTACATATTACATAAAATGATCCTACACACGATAAAATTTACACGTATATAATTCGAGATACCACATACCCGGTACATATATCAACCTATACACGCTAAAGTTTACACATACACAATTTAAAATACCACTTACACAGTATATATATGAACCTACAGAAGATAAAAATTACGAATACACAATTCAAAATGTCATTTACACAACCCATATATGAACCTACATAACACATAAATGATCCTACATGTTATAAAATTTACACGTACAAAGTTCGAAATACCACCTATACAGTACACATATGAACTTACCCACGACAAAATTTACACGTACACAATTCGAAATACCTTCTCCATAATACATATATGAAGCTACATACAATAAAGTTTACACATACACAATTCAAAATACCACTTACATAGTACAAATTAATCTTTTTTTTATATTAAATTACGTATAATAAATAGTGGATCATGCTAATAACCTACAATTATAAAATTTTCACATACGGTAATGTCTATCTTAATGAAAGAAATAAAATAGTAAAAATTATATATGCCACTATGACCATTGATTAAGCATAAAAAAATAAACCCGTTAAATACCATTTACACAGTACAAAATAAACTCTTTTTTTATATATTAAATACATATAATAAATAGCGGATCATGCGAATAATCTACAATTATAAAATTTTCATATACATTAATGTCTAGCTTAATGAAAGAAATAAAATAGTAAAAATTATATATGACAGTATTACCATTGATTAAGCATAAAAAATGAAACCGCTAAATGCATTAATGTCTAGCTTAATAAGGGTTACATCACAAAAGGCATATATATGCACCCTTTTTAATTAAAAATATGTCATAGACATATGCTTTTATTTACGAATTTGTCATTTCTTTTGTTTACCATTGATTAACACAATCAATGTTCAGATTCTCTTCTCGCACTTCTCGTTATAATATCACTTCTCGCAAGATCCATATATATATGTTTAGATCAAATACAAATAAAATTAACGTGCTAATTGTGAGAATCAAGTAGATTAAAAATATATACAAGTAGAGTAATTACGTAATTACTCTATTTATATATATAATTACTCTATTTAATTCTCACAATTAGCAAGTTAAATTCATTTATACGTTAACTTTCTCCTGTATATAATAGAAAATTTGGTTTTAAATAATCCTAACTATCACCTATTGGCAAATAACATGCCCAACTTTGCACTTGGCTGGTGGTGGTCCTAACTAAAGGGATATTTGTTTTTAACGGGCCGCGACTAACAGATGTTAACCCCGTTAGTGATTTGCTGACGTGGACCTTCTTCTCCGGCCGGAAACCTGCAACTCGCCTCCATTCTCCCGAATATCATCACACCGTCTTCCTCCCTCTTCAAAACACATCGGAGATTTAAAAATGAAGTACATTACATCTTCTTCCATGGCCAATCCCTAGATACCAAACCCGATCTTATTTTCAAAAATTCGTAATCAATGTTACACGATCTACAAAATAGGCATAGGGCTTTTGTTAAAGGGGTCAAAACGAGTCGAATGAAGTGTCAATTACCTCGAATGACGCACGATTGACGAGGGTGGACTTCGCCGGAGACAACAACGGCGACACGTCGGTTAGGTTTCGTATGAGGGGAAAGATAGAGAGACTGAGAGAGAGACTGTATGATGATATTAGGGAGAATGGAGGCGAGTTGCAGGTTTCCGGCAGGAGAAGAAGGTCCACGTCAGCAAATCACTAACGGGGTTAACATCCGTTAGTCGGGGCCCGTTAAAAACAAATACCCCTTTAGTTATGACCGCCACCAGCCAAGTGCAAAGTTGGGTCTGTTATTTACCAATAGGTGATAGTTGGGATTATTTAAAACCAATTTTCCTATATAATAATATAAAGAACTATTAACGATGTTGAAAGTTGGATCAAAACACAATGTGATTTCCACGTTGAGATTTGAATCAAACACGACAATCTTCTGAAAGTTTTGACAATTCACATACTACATTAAAAAATGCAAACACACGAAATCAAGATCCATATTTGGAAAGCTTTATCATCACCACACAAGATTAAGATTACAAGTATTGATCAGCCTTCTAGAGTAATGGCCATATTACTGAAGTAGATTGGTTGTCAAAGCTATCATCGGTTTATGAGAAAAGAGAAGCTATATCAGTTTCATTCAATACCAGATTATCTTCTGCTGTCACATTTTCCATATTGCCATTCCACTCTGAAAAACAAAATGAACCGATTTCAGTAAATACGTACACTATGAGTAGAATAACTACTTTCGAAACTATACCAATTGACCTACGATGACAAGAAAGTAATTAAAACCTCAATTGAGTTAGCATTTGCATGACTCCGGCAAAACTAATGGGATTTTTAAAATCCTAGAAAGAACGATTAAACCGCAGATTGGGAGTCAAATGGTAAGTATAGAAGTAGTAAGTTTGTGGACATGGGCAGAGTACATTCCGAGGAAGGGGTCATGGGCCAGAAAGAAATAATTGCCCTCATACATGCGGTCATGTTACAAAGACAGTTGGCTTAGAGATGAAGCACACGGAACACGCGAAAATAGTGACTACATTGGAAGTTGAAGAGGGCTAGCATGATGATGCACATTAAAGGAATAAAGTGAGTTTTGTGAGCTTCAATGGATAAAAAAAAGGCAACTCACTGCCCTATACACTCCAGAACAGAATGGTGTGACCGAAAGAAATAATAGAACGGTGTCAAAACTTACAAGAAGCATACTTAAATCAAAGAAGTTTCCTAATCATTTCTGCGCAAAAGCTGCGATCCCGGATGCAAGTATTATGAACTTATCTCCTTCCAAATCACTTACTACTCAAACACGATGAGGCTTGGTTAGGTAGAAAACCTATAGTAAATCGTCTATACAGTCCCACTATAAGAAGACTAACAAGATGAATATGTTTATGGAAGAGGCAGGAAACTTCAATTAGTATAAATAGATGTCATTCTATTGTAAAGCATAGAACTGAATTCATATATGTAATATACCTATTTGAATTGTTTTTGAAATTGATAATTGATCCATAAATCTTCGGTAATATGAATACCACTTGATGAGCCACTTTCAGTAGTATTATTATACAGACGTTATAGTTGAAAAACCATCCTAATCATAGATGAAACCATTCAAATTATGCACTAACAAGATTTAATAGAGTTCAAATTGTATACATGTAGTATCATTAATTGAGTTTATTTGCTCATCAAGATTGTTGGTCATGGTTTGCATGACATAACCAACGGATCAGACCCACGAGACCTGACCCAGACCCATGTAGTGGTATTCTTACGACTCAGGACCCGACCCTATTGTAAATATTAAATAACCGGGTCTGATTGGTTTAATAGTATTCTTAGGACCCAAGAAATCTATTGTAAATAACCGGATCTGATTGGGTCTCGCGGGTCTTACCCGGTTTATGCTCACCCCTCGTTAGTTGGCATATGAAAGCATAAATTTTACCGTAAATATCTTTCACTTTAATGATAAGGTAAGATATACACCTGAACGCATTAATGAAGAAGAAGTTGTAGGACTGAAATTTGTATCTTCAAAAAAGGGAAAGCGTGAACTTGAAGCGTCTACCAGTGGAGGATTACTAGTAAGCATTCCGGTATAAGACGGCCAGATCTTTTGAAGCTGATCAACTGTCACTGAAGATTTGCCAAAAGTGGTGTCATTAACCTTTGAGCTCTCTAACAGGTATGGTTTTGGAGCAGCTTGAACATTATAGCTTGCTTTAGCTATGCTTTTCAATAAGATTCGGTATTTCTGCAAAAAGCTGGCTACATGATCTCTTGTTAAACCATCCACTTTCATAAGTTCTTGGATTTTCTTTGGGGTAGCATCTAGGATTGATAACACGTGAAAACTTGTGAAAAATGTGCTTCAATGTTATCATATATATACATGATATAATATGAAATAAACACCAAAAAGTTAATGTGTTCATTATAAGATCTTACTATCAATTCCAAGCTTTCCAATGGCTTCTAGGAACTTTTCTTTCAAGTCTTTGGTCCAGATAAATTTAGACTTCGTTCCTGAACAATTATCCTTTACTATTGCACTCTTGGAACTCGAGTTCGTTTCATTCTCTTCTCTACAAGATTTAGCATCACTTGATTTCTTGTTATATTGGTATGTATGATTTGATGCATTACTTACTGCATCTGGCGTTGTACCTTTAGCCAAGAAAAGCTTATCTTCACTCTGAAATCCCTCTAAGATCTCTTCCTCATGGGCTGATATTGCCACAATATTTGTCAAGCAATTATTGTATGTCATTCTCATGCATATTAATTAACTACAACAAGATCAAGTGTTTTACATGTTGAGAATAATTTCAAATAAAACAAAAAAAAAATATGGAAAATTGGAAATAAATAATCCTAACTTTTGTGTATTGGCTGATAATAATCCCAATTTTAAAAATCACTACCAACGGTCCCAACTTTCAACTATTTTTGTCTCAATGGACCTCCGTTAAAAACATTTAATGCCGTTAAGTTTTTTTCCCAAGTTTCAAACCGATGTTTTAGGTCTTTTGATCGGAAGAACGATACGATTCGACTGATGTAAAACTTATCTCGAAACGGTGATTCAAATGACTTGATTTTCGCTAATTGGAAATTCAAGCACCTGAATTGAAACATTGTTTCATGCTTGGATCACCGATTCGAGATAAGTTTTATATCGGTCGACTCGTATCGTTCTTTCGATCAAAAGCCCTAAAACATCGGTTTGAAACTTGGGAAAAAAACTTAATGACGCAAAGTGTTTTTTAACCGGAGTCTATTGAGACAAAAATAGTTGAAAGTTGGGACCGTTGATAGTGATTTTTAAAATTGGGATTATTATCTGTCAATACATAAAAATTGGGATTGTTTATTTCCAATTTGCCAAAAAATGTATTCTTTGGGGCTGAGTGTGAGGAAAAGAGAAAAAAGAGTTTTTGCAAAACCTTGTCTCATATAGGAACAAGGGAAATTGAAATGGGAAAAGAGAAAAAAGATAGCGTACACCACCATTGGGCGTTCCCACGGATCGGTCCTACGATTAACATGAGGGAGGTAAATCAGATGTCTAGAGGGTTTGATCTCTGGACATCAATAATGCAAGATATGCACCTGTATGGGTAAATGCAGATGAAGTTGTAGCATTGAATTTTGCAGCTTCAAAGAAGGGAAAACAAGAGCGTGAGTTGTCTATAGGTTGAAGATTTGTAGTATGCATTCCGCTATAAGATGCCCATTTCATTTGTTCACGGTTATGCACATACGAAGAGTTCTTCAAAGAGATGGCATTAACCATAGGGCTCTTTAACAAGTAATGCTTTGAAGCAGAACGATCATCATTGCATGCATTAGTTCTTTTTCTAACCGAGATTCGGTATTTCTGCAAATGACTAGATACATGATCTCTTGTTAAACCATCCACGTTCATAAGTTCAAGGACTTTCTTGGGTGAAGCATCTGGGATTGACAGCACATGAAAACTTGTCAAAATGGTGCTTCTCATGTATAATTAAATACATGGTGCCTTATCAAATAAACAATAAAAGGTTAAGATGTTCGATCTTACTATCGATTCCAAGCTTCCCAATGGCTTCTAGGAACTTCTTACTCAAACCTTTAGTCCATATAATTTTTGACTTCTTTCTTACAGAATGATCCTCCATTGATGAACTCTTACAACTCGAATTCATTTGATGACTTCAACAAAAGATTTAGCATCATCAGATTTCTTTTTATTTTGGTATACATGTGATACATTTCTTACGTTCTACGTCATGGGCTAATGTAGAACTTAAGAAATCCAATATTATCTCATAAAAGTACATGATGGGCTGATACATTTCTGTTTTATCTCAAAAAAAGTATCTTAATTATTTTTTGAATGCTAAAGTCTCTTCACATGTTAACTTTGAACAAAATTACAACAACAACAACAACAACAACGACAACAACAATAATAATAATAATAATAATAATAATAAAACAACTTAGAACTGGTAGAGGTGCCAAAACTATTATATATATTAAAAGTTCATTAATAGTATTATCTGTTTAACCTTAACTAATGTGTTGAATTAATTAATTAGTTTCTCATAAAACACTGGTAAATATAATTTTAGAAAAATAAATACAGCCCCACAATAATTAATGACTCAATTGAATAAAGGTGTCATTTCATGTAATAAATGGTGTTACATATATAAACAAAAGTGATTAAATAACTAACGAATAAAGGTGTGGCAAAAGTAAATTTAAGATAATTCAAACTCATCTTTTTAATACCAAGGTAATAAAACTTGAATAGCTTTAACAGAAGCTAGACATGAAATAAGAGAAAATTTAATCATAAGCTTCTTTTATTTCTTCAAAAGTCAATTGAAATAAATTATGAGTTAATTTTCAGTATTTGGCAATTTTAATTTAATAATACAATATTGTATGTTTGTCTTATACTTCGTACTGTTTTGGTCTTAAAATAAATGTATAGGGAAATATGTAATTTCAAAGGGTTAGAAAGAGGAAATATGTAAAAATCCCAATTAATTATATATAGTTGATAGGCTCATGCGCTTGGAATATAAGCGTATCAGGCCTATTCGTTTGTTTTGAATATTTGCCTATGTAGTTGACGACTGGATATTATTCGTTTAGAAGTAGAGCTCATATGCTCGAGATGTCAGCGTATGAGGTTGTTATGAGGTGTATGAAGCCTCATTTGCAGGAGATGCCAGCGAATGAGCTTGATATCTATAAATATGTATTATATTGAGCGAATGATAAGTTAACAGTATGATTTACTCTCTCCAGCCTCGTCAAACGCTGCCTAAATCTGTGTGTACACACTATAACCTACTTGATCATAACATTGCCTATAACCTAATAAGCAGACTAGATCTGACAATAAAGAACGCATTCGAACAATTTCCATATAAAATCTACAAATTAACCCATTATTGCCACCATCATTTGCCGGAAAATGGTTCCCGCGATAGACAATCCAAATTTGGACTTACCCAGATCGATGGCCCCTCGTAATTTGTTGCTGAAAGTCTCTTTTACGTATTTGTCATTGATTCATCAGTCACCATCGAATGATTATCCGCGAATAGTTCTTTTTTTTATTTGAAATTGATAGGATCCGTAAGTATCAAGAATATGACTGAGAATTATAATGGCAACACTGGCCCAATCAAAGAAGTGTTTGATTAAGAAACACCCTAGTTCTTATCACAAAATATTGCAAATAGAAAGACGGAACAATAAGCATATGATTTAGTTGCAACACAAGAAAAGCAAGAAAGTATAAATATAAATATATAAAATAAAAAAATAAAGAATTGTGCTATGTACCTTTTGCAACTCCCTAGGAATGTAAATGGTGAACCTTTTGTGAAACAAAGTTCTACCTTCAGCTCCAAATATATAAAAGTTGTGTGCACTGACAATTACGGTGTTTGGGAAAACAAAATTTTTAAATAACTTATTAATTATTTAATATTTGTATTTAAATTAGTAAAGACAACTATGGAGTTTGGAAAAACATGATTTTTGAACCTTTCTTTTTTTCTAATTTTAATTTCGATTATTGAATTTGAGACTTCCAACCAAGAGGTGTAAGTCTCTAGCATTTCTTTTATAAAGTTGTTAATGGGGAAAAAATCAACATACACTTCAATTTTGTTCAACATAATGATTAAAAAATTCAAATGTAGTAAATACTTAAATGTTTTAGATTTTTTCTTTGATTTTAGTTTAACATTAAGTTTAATTTTTTGTATTGATTAGGTATGATTTTGTCTATTAATTTTGTTCCCTAAAAATCATGGTGCTTGGAAAAACAATTTGATTCAGTAAATATTTATTTAATATTTTATTCTGTTTACATGTTAAATATTAAAGTTGGTTATTAAGTTAGGGTTAAGTTATTCTACAAATAGAGACAAAAATGATAAGGATAAGAAGAATTTATAGTCACACAAAAAAACCTTTAAAAAAATTAAAAATAAATAAATAAAAAATCATAACTCAAAAGTTAATAAAAAAAGTAAAAACACAAAAATGTTTTCACCGTCTATCTCGTTCTTAAAAAAAATAAATAAAAATAAAAAAATCTCAATAAAGACACAATGTTGAGTGAAAAAAACTATTGTGTCTTTTTGTTTATCATTGTGTTTTGCGTTTATTTTCGTCATTGATTGTGTCTTTTTTTTCTTGACATTGTGTCTTTTTTTTTATCGTGTTATATTAGTCAATATTGTGTTACATTTTATTCGGCATAGTGTTATATTTTGCGATTTATTGTGTTTTTTTTAGTTATAATTGTGTCTTTTGTTCATTTTCGTCATTGTGTCTTTTGTTTCTGCGATTTATTATGTCTTTTTTTTATTTATAATTGGAATTTTTTTTTGAACGAGAATGACAAGGGAAACATTTTTGTTTTTTAATTCTTTCATTTTGTATTTATATTTTGAGTTATGATTTTTTTTATTAATTTTTTGGAATTTTTTTAAGGGTTTTTTGTGAGGCCACAAATTTTTCTCACCCTTTTCATTTTTGTCTCCCTTTGTATTTTAACTTTTCTCTATTAAGTTAATGCAATCAATCTTTAGGCTATCCGCTATGGGCGCGGATGGGGTGATGAGGGCGCGGTGGGCGCGGAACACCGCAAAGGGGCGCGGTTGAAGCGGGCGAGGAAGGAGGAATGGCCGTTGTGACGATGGGCGCAGTGATGGGGCTCTCTCTCTCATCTCTCACATACATACATACATACATACATATATACATACATATATATATATATAGGGCGCCCAAGGGGCATTAGGCTAAAATAAAAACCCATTTGAGTCGTGAAAACTCTAGAAACTCATTCTCAACCACATGTTTTTAATTAATGTTTAAATCTTATGGTCCACAATTAAAGTGAATAAAAAATGTAAATATAAATATAATTTTTTCTCTCTCCTGAAAACATATATAAAAATTAGTAAAAAAATATTAAAAAAATAGCAAAACATTTTTTTTGATGTTTCGATATTTTGTATTAAATGTTACGACATAAATTACATGTAACAAAAAAAAATGATGTTACATAGGGTTTTCGCGGGTTTTTACAATTCAAATGAGTTTTCATTTTAACCTTATATATATATATATATATTGGACGCCCAAGGGGCATTAAACCATAGCGGGGGGGACTTCGATGTCCCGTTTTCTACGAGACGATGACGTGGCGTTGACGTGGCACTGTTGAGGGGCTTCGAAGCCCCCCACCATAGCGGATAGCCTTAATGCTTATTTAGTAAAAAGTAATAAAAAAGAAAAAAAAAGGAGGGGAAATCAAGCTACTGTGACTTATATATCGTGGGTGTAAATTGAGGGAGAAAAACATAATATATCGTGGCTCAAGCATATTTAATGTTTTACAAAAAAACATAATAGGTACTTTAAAAAAAAGCATTATTAAAAAAATTATTAGTAAAGCTATTTTTATTTTTTGTAGTAATCCTCAAAGTTTTATAATATATCATTTTATATTGTAATCATACTAGCTAATATGTGAAAATTGATTTGATTAATTAAAAATGCTCATAAATCTACATATGTGAAAGCACATCTTTTTAAATATCCCCACATCGCTAGATCATATGCCTTTTGGTTTTTACTTTCTGTTTAATTAATATCAAATTTTAGTTTATAAGGGCAAAAGTATTAAGAAAATATTTTGATCTTAATTTTAAAGACATATGTAGATGTCAATAGAAAATAATTTCTTTGAATTAAGCATAATTAATCAAGCACTTTATAATAAGTATATGTTAATTTTTTTCTAAATTTGTTTGCATAATGTAAAGCTTATATATACCCCATATAGTTGTTGGAAATTTTTTTTCTTAAATATTAATAAGATATTAAAAATGAAATGTATAAAATACTTTTATTAATAGTAAAGATACACAACAAAACATTAATTAAAAATTTTAGAAAGAATTCATATTAAAGACTTCATATTTAATGTTTAGTGAATGGAAATGAAAAGGGAAACAGGCTTGATTTACGGTATTTTCGGTCGTTTAAGCCACAAGTAAACTTTATTAACATTCAACAGACCATCTAGAATGCTTCAGTTTGATAAGGCTAATGGGGTGAAAGTCGCTAATCGATTGGGGGTCATAAACCTTCGTGATAAGGTGAATGAAGGAATCCGCAGACCTCCTAATAAAACCGATTCAAAATATTAAGAAAATCTTGTTTAAGAAGATCCCAAAAGGCAAAAGGACTTGATGAATAAAAAAAATGTATGAAAAGATTAATTAGTTTATTAATAAATAAAGAATAAAAGAACATAACCTTAAAGCCTCGAATAAAAGAACATAACCTTTTAACATGCATGTTAAATAGCTTTTACATGTTAACTCCCATATACAAGAACCTCACAAATACAACTCAAAACTAATTCTATCAGTTTCGGATCAACAATATTTTTGAACTTGAGTTTGTAAAATAGCATTGCCCAAAAAGCTTGGGCCTCAAAGCTCGCTCGAAACATGCGCGTCCGAATTTGCTCAGTTGTAATAATTAAACAAACCAGAAATCATCTTTTGTAATAGTAAGTGTTGTAGAGAACTGCATGAATTTGAGAAAGGCGAGCATATATGATCAAATAGATGGAAAAACAATCACGTAAGCAAAAAAAAAAATCAGTTTCATATTGTTTATTACAAACTGAGCAAATTCGGGCGCACTATTTTGGTAAAATACAGATACTGTACCGATCCTAAATCCTTAAAATTAGCAGGTACCAAATTCATACCGGCAGTACCCGATTCGATACTAGTACCGGTACCCGTTACCATTTACTCAGCTTGTTCTAAGAGCATGTTTGGGATTGAGTTTGAAAAATGCTTATTGACTTATTTGTGTTTTTAAAAGGCCAATAAGTTAAAATGTGTTTGACAATCACAAAAATCTTTTTAATTTTATCTTTTTGAAACGGTTAAAAAGTAGTTTTCCAAAAGCCCCGAATCTTAACTATTAAAAATGACTTTTTGAAAAACCAATAATCATTTTTCAAACTCAATCTCAAACATGCCATAATAAACATACGGTCGACAAATATTATTTCATTAATATCCTAATATTCAATTCTTGTGGGAACATAAAAATATTAATTTAAAGGAATAAAAAAAAAGAAAATAATAATACAAAAAGAATGAGCATCCACCACGGGCTGCACCCGGTTTACCACGCCTTCCTCTAACCTTCCTTACTATCACACTACACACACTATGTGTTCACACACATAATATACAAAAAACAGTAATATATAAATATATATATATATATATCAACATTTGCATATCACTCCAAACTCAACCAATCACTTCACTTTTAACTAAAAACTCAAATTAACAACGCCTTCTTTTAACGGCAAATTTTATTAAAACAACTAGCAAGCCGTTAGAAACCGAACAGTCAAACAATACCTATGGACGCTTTCATCGAACCACATTACCCTTCAACTTCTAGTGGAGACGGTGCAGGTTATCCAGAAGTAGAAGTAATGTTAGCTTCAAGTAACCCGAAGAAAAGATCCGGAAGGAAAAAGTTTAAGGAGACTCGACACCCAGTTTACCGCGGAGTGCGAAGAAGAAACTCGGGTAAGTGGGTTTGTGAGGTGAGACAACCAAATAACAATTCAAGAGTGTGGCTTGGGACTTATCCCACTGCTGAAATGGCAGCCAGGGCTCATGATATGGCGGTTTTGGCCATGCGGGGACGGTCCGCATGTTTAAACTTTGCTGACTCGGTTTGGAGGCTTCCGGTACCCGAGTCTAGCAATGTGAAGGATATACAAAAGGTGGCCACGGGGGCAAGCGGAGGAGGTTGTGGTGGAAATGAAGGAAGTGTCGGAAATTGTGTGTTATGTTGATGAAGAAGAGATGTTTGTGATGCCTTTGTTTCTTGATAGCATGGCAGAGGGACTGATGGTGCCCCCACCTCAGGCATTATTGGGGCATGATATGCTTTTGGATAATGTTGAATTCTACATTGACAATATGCCTTTATGGAATTTTTAGGTGTTAAAGTGTTTTCCTCTTTTTTGAAATAGATTTATTTCTCCTAGTAATTCTGGTTCATACCACTTTTTACACAAGTGTTAAATTGTTACATATAAATTTAGAGCTGTAAATGAAATCAACTGAATCGGATAAGACTTTGTTTATGTTCATTCGTTAAGCTTTTATAGCACAAACAAACAGTTCATGAACATCTAGGTGAACGAAATATCTTGTTCACGTTTGTTTAATAAGGAAATGAACTTGTTCGAACGGTTCGTGAACACAAATGAACGTAAACAAATAAACTTAAAACAATGTTTTATTTGAGTTTGCTACAATGGTCGGTATCAACAGTTTGGTCTGGCTACCAAGTTTGTGTTATTTTTTTAACATTCATATTCGAATGTTAATTTACATATAATTAATTACATAATACTCATATTTCTTTGTTTTCTAGTTAATAACTATGCTTAAATCTATATGAAAAGATTAGAAAAGCCACTAATATATATATATATATATATATAACCTCTATTGAATAAATATTAGGGAGCATAAATGCACGTTAACGAACACATTATCAAACGTTCATGAACGCAATTAAACAGACATTGCCTTTGTCCATGTTCACTCATTTAGCTAGTTGAACGTATATCCTTGTTCATGCTCGTTCATTTATCAACCGAACAAACAAAAACGAACTTTCCGTTGAACTGTTCACGAACATCCGGAGAACGTTAAATTCGTTTACAATCCAATCAAAATCTGGAGATAAATTACACTAATAATCTTCAAGAACTCTATTGCATGAGAAGTTGACACTTATAGTCTTTAACTTTTTATGTTTTAACTACCCCTTTATAGGTCCCTAAGATGGATCAAACAACAATGTTCTTGAATCAATCTCACTCATGAGCTAGCGGAAATCACTCACAAGGAACCGAGATCTCGGATCTTGTTGTGTTCGGTTTGTTACCGAAAATAGTAAGAAAGATAGAAGTAGGAGAGAGTTGGTAAGATGTGGATAAGACTTTGCCAAAATCTTATGTTGCATAGACAAGTCTCCACTATTTATAATGTGAGACTTGTCATGCTTTCTTTCATATATGGGCCCATAATGGGCTTTTGTTGTCAATGGCCTATGACCCAAACATATAAAGCAAGACGAAAGCTTAGTAAAATACAACGTAAATAAACAAGATAATACAAAAGACTATGTTTACAAAATAGGGCCTAACACCCTTATTATTGGTGTATGTTTACTTCCTATTCTCTTATCACGACTTCTCTACTCTTAATATCCCTCGAGTTTTTAATTCAAGTAGTACTAGTCACCACAAGACAACCAACAACGGCAATCCGCATCCCTGTGGCAGAATGGGAAAACATAAATCATCATTGAATCTTGGGATAAAAACTATGCCTTTCAAGGTGACTTACATAGAATCTATGAGTAAACTACAAACAAATTGCGATGATTCCAATATCACCTCGATAGTTCATCTTCGTATCCCAACGTTTTGATTACAACCAAACCAGCACTAAGGGTACAAAAAGGAGGCTTGGTGGAGCAGGACGGAAACAATAATGAAAGCGAACCAACATTACTACCTCTAGAATCGTGGTATGGTTTCCGATGATGATCCGTCAAAAACCATTTTTCGAGAACATTGATTAGGAATTAAACCTTAGAAAAAAAAATGGTTGGTGGACATAATTACCGTCTTCCTATCATTGAAAAACTTTACAATTGTCGTAGTTTTCTAACGTTCATGAGCGCAATTGAACAGGCATTGCCTTTGTCCATGCTCATTCATTTATCTAGTTGAACGAATATCTTGTTTATGCTCGTTCATTTATTAACCGAACAAACAAAAACGAACTTTTCGTTGAACTGTTCACGAACATCCGGAGACTGTTCAATTCGTTTACAATCCAATATAAATCTGGAGATAAATTATACGAATAATCTTCCAAGTTTTATGCTGCATGAGAAGTTGACACTTATAGTCTTAACTTTTTATGTTTTAACTACCCCTTTGTAGGTCCCTAAGACGGATCAGACAACAATGTTCTTGGATCAATCTTACCCGTGAGCTAGCAGAAATCACTCACAAGGAACCAAGATCTCATATCTTGTTGTCTTCAGTTTATTACCGAAAATAGTAAGAAAGATAGAAGTAGGAGAGAGTTGGTAAGATGTTATGGATAAGACTTTACCAAAATGTTATGTTGCATAGACAAGTCTCCACTATTTATAGTGTGAGACTTGCCATGCTTTCTTTGAGTAAACTACAAACAAATTGCGATGATTCCAATATCACCTTGATTGTTCATCTTCGTATCCCAACGTTTTGATTACAACCAAACCAACACTAAGGGTACAAAAAGGAGGCTTGGGTGGAGCTGGACGGAAACGATAATGAAAGCGAACCAACATTACTACCTCTAGAGTCTTGGCACGGTTTCTGATGACGAGCCGTCAAAAAACCATTTTCCATAACATTGATCAGGAATCAAACCTTAGAAAAAAAAGGGTTGGTGGACATAATTACCGCCTTCCTATCACTGCCAAACTTTATAATTGTCGTAGCTTTCTAACGAATCACTGATGGCTCCTTAAACTAAACGAACTAACTAAAAGAGATTTTGATGGCATCATCGGTAATATCCTGACGGCTATTTTCGACCTAAAATTTTTTTCCAGGGATATCATATTCACTATTTTATCCTCACATTAGGAACATATTCTTGACAGACCATCCGTCCACACATAGTGTCACGTCATGTGACTATCTGTGACTAATATAAAAAGGATTTGTGGCCACATAAAAAACCTTTTAAAAAAATTAAAAATAATAATCACAAAAAAATCATAACTCAAAATATAAAATAAAAAACGAAAAAAATTTAAAAACTAAAATGATTTCCCCGCATTTCCCGTTCCAAAAAAACGCTGAAAAGACAAAATGCCGAAATGAACAAACAACACAATGATAAATAAAAAAATACACAATATGTCGCAAATTAATACACAATGCCGAACAAAATATAACACAATCTTGAGTAATATAAAGCAATATAAAAAAAGACACAATTAATGACGAAAATAAAAAAAAACACAATGATAAATAGAAAAACACAATGATTTTTTTTTCAACATCGTGTCCTTTTTTTTTTGTGAATGAGGAAGAAGATGGAAACATTTTTTTGGTTTTACATTTGTTATTTTCTCATTAAATTTTGAGTTATGATTTTTTTATTAATTTATAATAATTGTTTTTATTAGATTTTTTTTTTGCTGCAAATCCTTCTTATTTTTATCCCTTTTTATAAAATAACTTGACCCTATTACTAAAGGGTAGCTTTTAGTATTTTTATTTAACTTATAACATAAGGTTTTTGGATTTAAAACTTTTAAAATACTTAAAACTTAAAAGCACAAACTTTATTTTATTTTTTGAAAATTTGGTAATTTCCAAGACCCTCACACTACCACTTGGACTCTTGAGTGGTAATACTTTTCCGTAACGTAGACCCAATCCTTCTAAGTTCTAACCTCCCATGTGAACTAGAAAACTGTCAATATCAATCTAATACATTAAAATACAATATTTTGGTCAATTTTCCATCAACTTTCTAATTCATCTCCCCAGACTGGATCCTATAACCCCACCACACTCTACACTTACCCATGTTCACACACGCATACAAAAAACTATATATATCACGTTCATGCACCAATCATACCAAAACAATTCACTGCCAAGATCACAACTTAACTACAAACTCAAAACAAAAAACTACCTATGGAAAACAATCAACTTGAATCCTCTTCACCTTCTGACTGCAGCAGCACCGGTTACGCCGAAAATGAACTAATGCTCGCTTCGAATAACCCAAAGAAGCGAGCCGGGCGGATAAAGTTCAAGGAGACTCGACACCCGGTTTACCGTGGAGTAAGAAGAAGAAACTCGGGTAAATGG
Organism: Bidens hawaiensis; assembly: GCF_021521415.1. NCBI lineage: Eukaryota > Viridiplantae > Streptophyta > Magnoliopsida > Asterales > Asteraceae > Bidens > Bidens hawaiensis. The sequence continues at coordinate 127,896 of NW_027495335.1, read as the reverse complement.
GTTTGTGAAGTGAGGGAACCGAATACGAAAACAAGAGTGTGGCTAGGAACATATCCCACTGCCGAAATGGCGGCCAGGGCTCATGATGTTGCGGTTTTGGCTATGCGAGGGCGGTCAGCGTGTTTGAATTTCGCTGACTCGGTTTGGAGGTTACCCGTACCGCAATCTAGCAATGTGAAGGATATACAAATGGCGGCTGCAAAGGCCGCGAAAGCTTTTGGTCTAAAGGAGGATACGGTCGAGAAAACGAATTCGAATCCCTCCAAAGACATTTTTGCTGAAATTTTTTATGAACCCCTATCTCGACTACATGTCCTCAACAAAACATGGGCTATACCAAGGACATGGTATCACGGAAGTTGTGGCTTATGATGATGATGAGATGTTTGGAATGCCTGAATTTATTGCCAGCATGGCAGAGGGATTGATGGTGGCCCACCTCAGACAGTGGGGTATGCTAACTTTGTGGATAATGTGGATTTTTGTGTTGACTATTCTTTGTGGACTTTTTAGGGTTTTTCCTTTTTAAGTAAGATAGATTTGTTGTTGATTGTTTTATTTCATGGTGATGGCTTTAACCTTTTTGCATCCAAGGCAATGGAGTATATATATAATCATTCATCAATTATCATTTCAGGTTTGAAATAAAAGCAATATTTGGTTTTAGCAAAAGAATAATATGAAAGATTGGTGATAGCTTTAATGAATTGTATTAAATCGGAATTGAGTATTGCGGTGATAATAAATACATGAATGGTATTTTTTTTAACAACCCGTTTGGAACGAGTAACCTTAATACCCGAGTGAGTTTTTCTGAAACCTGAGACGAGATTTCATCCGTTGATACTGATTTTAATGTTCTCGACTTGACTAGCTCAGAAACACCATTAATATCAAGAAGAAAAATCAGCACGATATATAAGAATATGCATTTGAGTCAGGCTAATATCCTAAATTATTAGCAGTAGTGAATCTAGACATCAATTTCAGGGGTAACGTCCAAAATTTTTTTTTACCGTATTTCACACAATGTAAACCAAGGCCATCACCGAGAATCGTGAAAAAATTTTAGGCCGAAGGCAAAAAAAAATGGCCTTTAAATTAGTTGAGTTATTGGGTTTAAATATTAAAAATCATATTTTTTATAATATATATATATATATATATAACAAAAAGAATAAAAATTCAGGCCTATCGGGTGTCGGGCCGGGATCGGTCGAACACCCGGCCCTGCCTTATAGCCGCCCTTGACGTATAGAAACATGATAATAAATAAATTTAAATACACCGAGTGCAAATTTCTCCTATTCGGTTTTTGAAAGCGTGAACTCGAGACATCATATCCTCTTCTTTTACTTTATTAAACGTTTCTCTTTCGACTGCACAAATTAAATCATTGTTCAAATACTCATCACCCATTCAGTTGCACAAATCCATTTTGATAAGCTTCATTTTAGAAAAACATCTTTCAACGATTGCGGTTGCAACCAGTAAAACCAAGGCTAGTTTTAATATTCGATAAACCAAAGGAAAAGTGGTGTGTTTTCCCGTTTCCACCATTACACAAGAAAGGTCACACATTACACTCATTTTTGCAATTTATCATCTTCCTTTAAAGTGTGATAAAAAGTCGTAAGATCATCACTCGAATTACACCTTCTTTCTTCATTACTAAAATCATTTGGACGCATCTCATAAAATGACACTATCTTATATCAAACTTAGTAAATGAACTATAAAGATTTAAACTAGACATATTTTCTAACAAACTAGTTGAGACCTCACTATATCTATTTTCATGTTCTTGAATTTGCATATCCAAAACCATATTAAAAAACTTCACCCTCAAAATGGTGTCGAGTGGTGGTGTCTGATACAACGATGTTTGATGTCTGGCTAGTTTCCAATTTCTAAACAACGAGTATAACTTTTGAAAATGGTTAATGGGTTTTAATTGGTTTGGGCGTTAAACTTTGGTCGGGCTTTTCTTTGGTTGAACTTTTAAATTGGTTGAGCTTTAAACAAATAGAGGTAACGTCATATTTTTTCAAGGGTAACGTAATACGAAAACATGTCTAAAAAATAACTTTTTACACTATCGACGAAAAGTTGAAGGGTAGTGGAGGCTACCCCTAATGAATAGCTAGGTCCGCCCCTGATTATTAGGCATATGACCAATTGTGAATATATGGCCCGACCCAATCATATCAAATACAAACTGAATTATGTAAATCGAGTTGATGATGAATATATGAAAGGCTGTCATATTTGTTACATTGAACAAGAGTTACACAGAATTAACTACTGAATGCAATGGTCTTTATTTTAGCATCGACTATCTGCAGTATGACTGGGTGATTGCAGGTTGGTTTGCGGACAACCCCGGTTTGAAACCCCTTAGATAGTTTCTCCTGAAAGGCATAATCCATATTTACCAGGTCCTCCCCGCATCCTCGGAGTAACCTTCTCCCTTGTTGCCACTTGATACCAGTTGTACCACCACAAAAGTTGAAATCCTCTTGGGTAGCGTAGATGGGATAAAACCCCTAGTCTCGGATTTGAACAGGCGACCTCCCGAAGGAAACCTAGTGGTATTCTTTTTATATTATGTATTTTAATGATATTGTATATTTATTATATGCCCTTTAAAGGCATTGCAATTTTACTATGTTAATTAATGCATGTGATCTAAGTTATATATATATTTTTACATTTTAATTGGTTTTTATTTGAATTTTATAGGCTACCAAGAAAATGAGCCGAAATTTGTTGAATAAAAATTAATTTTTACTGAGTACTACTTTTAATTTGTTCATGTTCAGATTTTATAGGTTGCCGTTAAGTTGAACATGTGAGAATTTCTAATGATCGACGACCCGAATTTCATATCCTTTTTGTGTGTTATGTTAGTCTTGGAAGTGAACTAGAAAAAGGAAATAAAAAAGAGATGTATTTCAGTATTTGATTTTAATCACGAATGAATTGCAGAAGAAAATGGAACAAACGGTGTTTAGTAGTCTTTGACGCTTATCAATATGATTGCAAAAAATTATTAGCTGGAGTAAGGTCCCGCGCGCACTTACGCAAGACTACACTAACAAAAGTGCCGTCATTGCCTTTAGTGGCGATTTTCTTGGTTAATACAAATTGTCGCCACTATGGCTAAGTGGCATCAAGATCAGCCGTTTGAAGAGACTTGCGTATTTTCATTTCAGTAACACCAAGTTATTTTTCAACTCTTCACAATATTGATCAGTAAATACAAATGCCATCAAGAACAAATAATATACCAAATCTAACTCAAATTGACATCAAGCTGACTCGTTCGAATATAAACCTATAGTTAATTAAACATTTCGATCACGTTGACTCGTTCGATGTTAAGATTTCAACATTTTTCTATCAATATTCATTTAAGTAATGCAACCTTTTGTGTTTGGCCGATAATAATCTCACATTTAAAAATCACTACCAACGGTCCAACCTTTCAGCTATTTTTGTCTCAGTTGTCCTTCGTTAAAAAACACTTAACGCCGTTACGTTTTTTTCCGAGTTTCAAACTGATGTTTTAGGGCTTTTGATCGGAAGAATGATACGAGTCAACTGATGTAAAAGTTATCTCGAAACGATGTATCAAATGGATTGATTTTCGTTAATTAGAAATTCAAAAACACCCGAATTAAAACATTGCATGTTTCGTCGTTTGGATCATCGTTTCGAGATAATTTTACATCAATTGGCTCGTATCCTTCTTCTGATCAAAAGTCCTAAAACATCAGCTTAAAACTCGGAAAAAAACATAACGGCGTTAAGTGTTTTTTAACGGAGAACCATTGAGAAAAAATAGTTGAAAGGTTGAACTGTTGGTAGTGATTTTTAAAAACAAGATTATTATCGAACAACAGACAAAATATGAGATTGTTTATTTCTAATTTACCTTTTCTTAATAACTTAAGTATAGTTTGATAATTTTCTCACCAACCTTTAGAAAATATCTTTGCTAGTATTCAAGAGTTCAATAATGATTTTAGGATAACATATTAACACACCCGTGGTCCACCAACATATATACGTGTCAAACATATATAAAGCCAAAGACAACCACTAGTTAACCCTCCCACCTTCTACTTACCTTCCTAAACCACCAATCACCACCCTAATCCACAGCCTGTATACTACACTTACCAGTGTTCACACACGCATACAAAAAACTATATATATCACAATTCAGACATCAATCACACCAAAACAATATCCACTCACAACTTGCAAACTTCAACTACAAACTCGAAACAAAACCAAAAAAAGAAACTACCTATGGAAAATAATCAACTTGAATCCTCTTCACCTTCTGACTGCAGCAGCACCGGTTACGCCGAAAATGAACTAATGCTCGCTTCGCATAACCCGAAGAAGCGAGCCGGGAGAATAAAGTTCAAGGAGACTCGGCACCCGGTTTACCGTGGAGTAAGAAGAAGAAACTCGGGTAAATGGGTGTGTGAAGTGAGAGAACCGAATAAGAAAACAAGAGTGTGGTTAGGAACATATCCCACTGCCGAAATGGCGGCCAGGGCTCATGATGTTGCGGTTTTGGCTATGCGAGGGCGGTCAGCGTGTTTGAATTTTGCTGACTCGGTTTGGCGGCTGCCCTTACCGCAATCTAGCAATGTGAAGGATATACAAATGGCTGCAGCAAAGGCCGCAGGAGGAAACGAATTCAAATCCCTCTAAAGACATTTCGACCGAAATTTTTGATGAACCCTATCTCGTCGACGTGTGGTCAACAAAACATGGGCTATACCAAGGACATGGTATCACGGAAGTTGTGGTTTATGATGATGAGGAGATGTTTGGAATGCCTGAATTAATTGCCAGCATGGCAGAGGGATTGATGGTGGCCCCACCTCAGACAGTGGGGTATGCTAACTTTGTGGATAATGTGGATATTTGTCTTGACTATTCTTTGTGGACTTTTTAAGATTTTTTCTCTTTAAGTAAGATAGATTTGTTGATTGTTTTATTTCATGGTGTTGGCTTAAACCTTTTTGTGCACAAGCCAATGTAAAGCATATATGAATTATCATTTATAAAGGTTCAAAATACAAAGGTTATTTTATTTAACATAAGAGTAATGAAAGATTGTGATAACTAATTTTATAATTAGGTTAAATCAGTCTTGAGTATTCAGATTGATGAATATGTGAACGGTGTTACGGTTTCGATCACAGATGAAAAAGATCATTTTTAAAGATGAAATCGTGCCAAGAGTAATTATAGAATGTGAAGGGAATTATTTCTTCTAATATGCATTTTTATTTTATTATTTATGTTCGGTGCACTGTATTTGTTTTTTTTTTTTTTACGTATGTAGCCCAATCCAGTCCTACCTTATACTTATAAAAGTAACTATCGAATGTAAAGGAACTTATTTCTACTAATAATGTATTTTTATTTTATTATTTATTTTAGTGCACTTTATTTTTTTTATTTTGTACGTATGTAGCCCAATCCAGTCCTATCTTATACTTATAGAACTAAAATTGTGCTAACCAAGTTGATAGACATCCGAATATTATGTTGCAAAACAAATGACTATAACATGCATATCCAAAAAAAATCAAAGCGTAGGTTATGTGATTTGCAATATATTACCGACGGATATCACTAAGGGAAAACGTTGGGATATTCACAACATTGATCCATCAATGATTACCAACGGATATCATGTGTTGAGATTGCATTTTGACAACAGTATTATGATTTTAAATGTACGAAAAATTATTACATATGTTACATTAATTGAACTAAAAGTTGTTTATAATGTTTAATCCCAAGATGTAACAAATTGTTTTTATAAAGATGAAAACCATTAAAGAATAACCGTTAAAGAATAACTATGGAATTCGACGAAAACCATCAAATTGTTATTGTTAAATTTTTTTTATTTCCTTTTAATAATTATGAAGTGTAACATTAGTTACCGAAAGCTGATAATATTATATGTCTTACAATATTTAAATATTAAATGGAAACATATAAATTATCAAATGTGGAAACATATAAAAGAAAATAAATTGACGGTGAATATAAAATAACAACATGGGTAGAAGTGAAGAACAGAACCGGCCAATTCTTGGGTCGGTCGAAGTGGGGCCCACGATGAAAGATACACGCGTTTACTTAGTAACTGATCGACAACAAGTGGCGGTTGATGCATTCATGCATATTAACTGTCACTCTGTCAGTGTTCTAACCGCGTATTATCCTTAATTAACAAGTGGCATGGTTGCTAGATATTATGACATCATCTTGAAAAGTCATTTTTGTCTTCATTTGTAAGAAGCTAAGTATGTCACTAGTCAAAGACCAGGTCTCACAACATTCTTTCGGCTTCGTCTCACCTTCTTCTGTCATCGTCTTCGGTCATTATAAGTAATAAAAATTTATGATCGACATTTAAAGATTTAGGGCCATAAAGTAGTTTATCTACATTTAATTCCTTTATTCTTCAATAAATGCTTGTAAATCTGATATATCTTAGAGACCATTTCACATGAAATGGTCCCGGTTATCCCGTGATCTATCTGGAGGTGTTTCCGATTTTTCCAGATTAATTATCTTCCTTTCCCTGACTACCTTAATTTTCTGCATCCCCCCCTCCCCACTTTCCGGTGAATACTTCACAAAAGCTGGTGAAACGAGGGGGGGAGGGGGGTGGTGTTGTATTCTCACTTGGTACAGGTTTTTTCCCTTGACTTCTAACTCTCAACTCTGTGTGCTCTTACAGATGAATTACTAAAGTATTAAAAAAGAAAAAAGTCTAGCTCGTATGCGTTATTTTTAGGGTTTTTGGTTCTAACTTAATGCTCTCCCATTCACAAAACACTTAAGAGTTAAGATCATTTTTATGCAACCGCCACAAACGACTTTGATGGCATTTCAAATAAATTTATCGGAACAATACACGTAAACCAACTTTCATAGGCTAATGCAATAAAAGCAATTCCAACTTACTATTAAAATTCTAATTTGTAAGTGTGTGTAATGATGACTGCAATCATTTTTTACTGTTGTATAATTTTCTTTTCGTTTCTTGGTTTTCTAGCTATTCTACTTGGATAAAAAACAGTTTGTCTAGGCTCGAGCCACACTAAGACGCAAGCCCGATCGCTTTAAACAACCTAAGGTGTACACTGTCCAGAAAGCGCACAAAAAACATAGCCTGACCTATAGATGAGGCGCACACCTTTTGTACACTATATGTTTTATGCATCAGAATGTTGTATAAGTTGTGCATGTGTGTTTTTATACATTAAAACTAATTTAAATATATACGATAGACATATATCATGGGTTAACTATTTGACAAATGTCATTTTCATTTTTGTGGGGCGGTAAGATGGCTTGGATGTCAACAAGAAGTTCAAGAGTTCAATGCCCATAGTATACAACATATAGCTGGCTTGGATGTCAACAAGAAGTTCAAGAGTTCAATGCCCATAGTATATAACATATAGCTGTTAAAAAAATGATACAATGTTTATCAAAAGTTTTGAAGTTCAACAAGCCCATTAGATAGGTATTAGGATCGTTTTACGTGGGTTATATAAATAAAGGCCTTGGCATATAATGATAAAGACCATCTCTCCTCTCTGTGAACCAATATTACTAAGTACATATGAACAGTATAAATAAATAAAAGATGGTTAGATATTTTATTTGAGAAATCGATTAAAATCATTTACAAAACCAAAATTTAATTTATTTTGAAAATAATTGTTAAAATTTATGTCAGGATAGTTAGGGGAAAAAATAAAAGTAAACAAAATTGTGTGTTTCACTATTTTAATAGTACAAACGACTACAAGTTATTTAAGAAAAATTAAATATAATGAAAAAATAAAAAAAAAAACAACCACCACCACAAATGTGTATGTGGCATTCTCTCATTGATTACTACTCAAATTAAATCTAATCACCCACACTGGCTCACTTAGGTGAGCTTGTCACACCCTCATGGCTCACAACCACTTGTGCATATCATGCATGATGTACGCGTGAACATGGGTGACATGGAGATTATTATGGGTATAACTAGGGATAGCAGCGAAGAAAGGACGAAAACGCCATGGAGACCGAACTCAAATTGCATGAAAATTTCCATAAACGGTGGGGGGGGGTTTAAATTTTCAAGTGAAAACATGTAAATTTACACTATGTATACAAATTTTCAAGCGAAAAAACGGGTTAATTTACACTATTGCATAAATAAAATAGGGGAGGGGGGGGGGGGAAGGCCACCCATGACCCTCAATAAGCTTCGTCAATGACTAGGATGATAATGAGAACTGAACCCAATGGAAATACTCGAAACATTTGGGATGGGTATAAGGTCAGCAATTAGGTATGAGACCTGGTATGTGGTTAGTTTTGAAAATTTTCATGATATGGAATTTGGTGATATGCTTGTTTACCCAACTCGATTACTATAACATATACCCATTTAGTACTTTATAAACGCGGCATATTTTCTTTCTTTCTTTTATTTTTTATTTTAAGTTTATAAGGTATATAATATGTTAGGACGTAATTTCCATCTTAATAGGATATTATGTGTAGGTGACTGTGTTAGACCTATTGGGTCCGTGAGATTTATTAATATGTAATGGGTTTATAGGGTTGCAATTAGGGTTTTATTATATTTGGTAATGTCTTGGCTAGCAAGTTAGGTTAGTCTATATAAACCGAGTTGTGGTTAGACATTAGAAGAAAGTGTGAGATGCAACCGAGTTAGGGTTCATCTAGAGACACACACAAGATGTAACCGAGTTCGGGTTCATCTGGATGCAACCGAGTTAAGGTTCATCAAGAGTCAAACCGAGTTAGGGTTTGAGAGTTTGTAATCAGTTTTTTGAGTTATATTTTCTGATTAATATAAACTATTAGTTCGTGTTTGATTATCGATTCGGGACTTGATAATATACCTGATTGTATTTATATTTCCACTAACCTGATTATACCTGATTTGTTTATAGTATATATATGCTATATAATATACCTGAGGGCCGAGACCTGTGTATGCCCGATACCCGACAAGTACCGGACATGTTTTAGACTGGGTACAAGAAAAGCTTTTATAGTTCAAGATGGAGTTGAGATTTGCTAAACCAATCACCAACAGACATACCTAAGTGTAACATATGGCTACCCTTATTGTGGCCACGTAAAAATATCATAATTATTCTTGTTCCTTTTTCACTATCACAATCGTCCCATCATAGTCAATTGTAGTGGTGTTACTATCAAATATCAAAAGACAACACATCTCCCAGACCACATATACTTGAAACCAAAAATCTAGTAGTTCCATCTATTAATTTAAATAGTAAAATAATCTATCTAGAAAATCTATTCAACAGCAATACTGAATACTTTTTAATAAAGAAATATAAGAATCACATCATCAATTATACATAGCGTAACTGTGCATATAGTACGATAGATATTAGATATTTGCATACAGTAATACAGTATAATTAATTAATAATTATCTTTTGCCACAAAAAATGCTATGGAAACATGTTTACCCGGTTTTAAGATTGATATATTAGACTATGGGGGTGTTTGGATTGCTTATTTTCACCAGCTTATAACTTATTAGCTTTTTGAAAAGTAATAAGATGTTTGGGATTGCTTATTTTCACCAGCTTATAACTTATTAGCTTTTTGTAAAGTAATAAGATGTTTGAGATTGCTTATATTGTAAGAGGAAAAGTTTCATAAGTTACACTTTTGTAACTTATTAACTTAATAAAAAATTATAAGGAGGTAAAATAAGAAATCCCAAACACCCCCTATGTGTAGTTGGCTAGTAACACCCATGCAAGTCCATATCAGCAAAGAAAGGAAACCCGCGAGTAGCTTGGCGGGCATTAGAAATTTAGAAAAGCTGCATGGTTTTCATTCAATCAGATAGATTCAAAGGGAGTGGATGTAATGGGACGTCAACCCGTGAACCTACTGAACATAGTGTTAAATTAGTTTTTTTTTAGAACTAACCAGGTGTCCGCGCGATGCAGCGGTGTACGCACAAACTCAACCGATGTTAGTAAGTTTGCAACCTCGCAGCGTTACGTGCGTAACCCGAAGGTGGTATGTATTTAACGTTGCATCAGGCATGTAAATGGTGCTAGTAAGCGCGCCACATAACGCTTATATGCGAGCAATCCGATATGTATAAACAATGCCATCCGCGTAGATGTTGCTTGAACACGCGCAGCCGGTGACAACAATCAAGAAGCAAAGATAAAATGTACAGTAATTTCAAATAAACTACTTTTTAACCCAATCCGTTTGATGGGCATGTTCCGACCCGAAAACATTTTAACCCGAAGCCCGTTTTGACATAACCCCTTTCGATCTAAACCTATCCTGACATGAACTAAATTAACCTTTTTTTTGTATTAACTTGTTCCAACCCTAACTCGCTTCGACACCATTAGCCAAACCTGCCCGACCCGTTGCCGGTAATAATTGGTAATCACGTAACATGCTAGTTTTTTAAAAATTAATAAACTATAGCAAACTCATACTTAAATTAAAGAGAATAAAATGCTCGTTTTTATGGTGTAATTTTTTAGAAAAAATATCAACGTGTGAAAAAGTTATGACCGTTAAAAAGTTGCGGGGTAGTTGGTTTAGAATGAGGGGAAAATGTATAAATATTTAATAAATTAACAAAACTTGATTGAAGTTGAAGGACCATTATTATAAATTATTTTTAATATGAAAAGACTATATTATCTCTAAATTCTTAAAATCCTATGCATTGTTACTTGTATAATATGCAACAAGAATGGTACCTCCTAAAATTTAAGAGGTCCCTCACTCCTATATTATATATAGTATAGATATAGATATAGGTATCCTATAATATTTTAATTTCTAACTTTTTTTAACTCTAACAATAAAGTATACTGGGGTGTTCACGGTTCGGTTCAAACCCGTAAAATCGCCCAAACCGGTCATTGGTTCGGTTTTACGGTTGGTTTTTTTCTTCAAGTTTTGGTCTGTCGGTTTCAATAATTTCAAACCGTAGCGAACGGTTTGGTATACTGTTTGTATAAAAAACCAAACATATAAAACCGGACTAGACCGTATAATTTAATTGTATTTAATTTTTAAATATTTTATATGTAATATATCAATCTTTTTTTTAAATATAAACCGGTAGCGCAAATGTATATATAACAGACATATTAAATTATTAACTAAATACTAACTGAAAAATGATTGAGCACAAATTCCCAATGCAATAGCAAGGTTTGCAATGAATCAACCTAACTAAATTTTCTTTGTTAAAGTATTAAACTTTAAATCAATATATACTTTATTATCTCAGACTTAGAATCTAATTCCAGTTATCCTAATGTATTTTCATGTTTTTGGACATGTTGTGTTTAAACATTACCATGGATGAATTATATTTATATATGTTAAACATTTTCAAAGATTCACTGCACAAACAATGAAACCAAACCGAAACCAAACTGTAATGAACGGTTTGGTTTGGTTTGGTTCGGTTTAAGAGTTTAACGATTTGTTTTTGGTTTACAAGAATCAGAAACTGTTACTAACTGTTCGGTTTACAGTTTGACTCAAAAACCGTAAAAACTGGACAGTGAACACCCCTAAAGTATGCACATGATAGTAGTTTATAGTTAACTAACTAGTAAGTTACCACAGCGCGTTGCGGAGAGAATTCGAACGATATCTACTCAATAAATTACAGTATCGATACGGTGCGAAACTCAGTATAGCAATCGAAAGAGAAAAACCACCCAAAAAACAAAGTTGTGATATATGCCACAATTAAAAAAAATAAAAGCATACCTTATTTGTATTTCAAAGAAAAGCGAAAAAGAAAACTCAGAAAATAAAATCCTAGTATACTAAAAAAATATCTTCACACGTGTTCGGTTTGTGATAAAAGTTAAACTAAAGCCAAAGAAAAAGAATAATTACGTAAAGACAAACAAAAATGAATTAAACTAAAGCCATAAGAAAACAAATAATTAACTAGCGGCAAACAACAAAAATTAAGTTAAAGTTTTACAGCTCTCATTGTCCAACTGTAGCAGTTACGCTTGCTATAATATAAAGCTAGAGGTTGCCCTCAACGCGTTACGCCGGTCTCTTTTAAAACTAACTCAAGAAATTGAGCACTACTTTACCACCACATCACCTTATTTTTCCATTGCTTGATTTAGTATGGAAATGTAAATACATAGATCTTAAAAATAATTAGTATGGAATATATAAATACATAGACCTTAGGAAGACTAAAAGCCGGCCAACGCCATATTCGAACTCAAGACTTAAGCATTATAACATCATAGCGAGACCACCGGACCAACTTTTCTTTTGTGTTAAACTATAGTCTCAAATTAATAAATAAGTAAAGTAATACCGAAAATATTAAAAAAAAATGAATTCAGAGGCTGTCACATGATAGCCATTGATTAGACCATACCAAATCACTACAGCAATCAATTTTGCTTTTATATATAATATAATACTTAAGGGTAAGGTTAAAATAAAAACCCACTTGAGTTGTAAAAACTTTAGAAACTCATTATTAACCACATGTTTTTAATTAAAGTTTGAAACTTGTGGTCCACAATTAAGTTAATAAAAAATATAAAAGTAAATATAATTTTTTCTCTCTTCTGCAAACATATATAAAAATTTGTAAAAGAATATTAAAAAGTAGCAAAACTTTTTTTTATTGTTTAATATTTTGTATTAAATGTAACAACATATATTACATGTACAAAAAATACGATGTTATATGGTTTTTACTTATTCTCACAACTCAAATAGGTTCTCATTCTATAGTTTTTCTGATACTTAATATTATACAATTTCATCGTGTGAGGAGACAGGGATGGCATGTAGTTGTCCCCCTACTAGAAAAAGCCGAAACGTAAGTACCTTTCAAAAGACACAAAAGCAACACGTGTTCCACCCCACACAACAACGTAGGACCCAGTTATACAACAGCTGTACATTAAAACATTATCCACTTTTGGTCACAACTATGACACTTTTCACTTACTCCCCTCCTTCCTTTTCTGTGTGCTACTTATTACTTATTACAATACCTTCTCCGTGTCTCAACCGTATACCCCACAAGTTATTTATTTACATGTGTACATATAATAATAATATAACTATATATATGAATATGTGATACACTTGTGTCAGTTACAAGTTACAACTTAACTTACAACAAAGATTCAGTCAACAACTGTTTTTGAGGCTACTTTGACTTATTTGCTAGCTACTTTCATATGGAGATTAATAATATGAACAATTATAATAATGGTTATAATTGTTATAATGGTTACTATGACCAATTTGAATATGGGTCTAGTAGCTGTTACGCTGAGGTGGAGGAGAGAGAGTTTTCTGGGACGCCAGAAGAGGCGGTTATGCTGGCGTCGAGCCACCCGAAGAAGCGAGCGGGGCGGAAGAAGTTTCAAAAGACGCGGCACCCGGTGTACCGTGGCGTGAGGCAGCGGAGCTCCGGGAAGTGGGTTTGCGAGGTGCGGGAACCGTATAAGCAGTCACGGATATGGTTGGGGACGTTCCCGACAGCAGAAATGGCAGCGCGGGCCCACGACGTGGCCGCGCTAGCGTTTCGGGGGCGGTCCGCGTGTTTGAATTTTGCGGACTCGTGTTGGCGGCTCCCGGTTCCGGCCTCATTGGACCCGAAGGATGTTAGGAAGGCGGCCGCGGAGGCGGCGGAGGCGTTTAGGGAGAGCAAAGATGGTGGTTTGGTGGAAGCCGCGGTCGGTTTTCGAGGGAATGTGGGGTTTGTGGATGAAGAAGAGGAGTTTGGGATGCCCGGATTGTTAGTTAATATGGCGGAGGGGCTCATGGTGCCACCACCACCACCATATGGTGGTGGTGGTGATGACGTGGAGTATGGTGGTGACATGTCATTGTGGAGCTATTGATTTTTTTTTTTTTGAGATATATATTATATGTATATTATTATTAATTTTTGTGTGTGGAGAATGAGAATATGATTGTTTTTAGGATAATATGCAGTGGTTAGAATTAAGAAACGGTTATCCACGTGGCACCTTTTTAAAACATATAGTCATAGGTGATTAGTTAAAATGCTATTTTCAAAAGAGGGCGGTGCTTTTGTAAACGTTCCAGAAAGAAATTGAAAGGCATACTTCAAGAAAATATCTTATTACTTTATTAGTGTTCATATGCTGCTTTATTATTCATTTGTTTGTTTTGAAATGCATCTTGAAAGATTATTTTGTATTTTGTTTCCAAGAGAGATGACAACTCAGGCTTGGTGGCATGTTAGGATTTCAATCGTTTATTGCTAGTTTGATGTTTGAGGATGATGTCAACCAACCAACTAGCTCGTAAAACCTCCTGACTTGTCTATGCATGGAAAGCTCATTAGCAACCTTTGTTAATGACATCAAGATTTTTGTGCTAAAATGGAAGTCAAACTTGCGACCTTATGGTCACAGAGATTTTCTTGTTAAATGGCAACCTACAAATAACAAGGATTTTCATGTTAAGTATTTATGGTTATTTTTGCTATTTTATTAGTGGGAAACCATCAAAGGTTAAAGCAACGCATTTGTAATGCGATGGTCATTGGATCGACCCGTATATATAGGAGCAGAAAAAGAATCACCTTGAAACTAAACCGGATTGAGTCCGGGATCTTGTTTGAAATGGGGGGATCTAGGATAGGCGGCTTACCTCCGGGAGAGAGCGATGTGAGATTGTGCATGGACCAAGTGAGTAGAGCTTTTATAAAGATTTTTGTGTTAAATGTTTCTCGTGCTAAATGTGGTTATGTGTTCATATAACCGTCTTTTCATCTTCTTTTTATTGTGTCTGTCAAGCACTAATTACTAGTGCTTATGTGGTTTTCTTGGCTTTTCATATAGATTTAATTTTCTTATTATAAGCGTAACGCACAATTATATAGTTAAGAAGCCTTTTATCATTCATATTCATAAGACATAATTTTAACTATTATGATTAGCAAACATGGTTTTGCATATCAGTTATTAGCCGACGACTTCTTTGTCTAATGACATCCCGTGTTTATTCCTACTAAAAAGTAAAAACATATAACTTAATTTAAAAATAAGTGAAAAAGAAAAACATGGTTCACACGGTTTAACTATAATATATATTAAACAATAAAAGTCTAAAAAATGCAACAAAAACTTTTTTTTGAATTGTATAAAAGTTGGAAATTTTTGAAAATTGGATTGTCTTTATTGATTCAACATCAAACGTGCCACCTTACCATACCATAAGAAAACCTTTTCATAATAACATGTGATCTTATGAATTTATAATTATTCAAGATGTGAATTGGAGATAATTTATAAATGAGTAATCTTAAAAAAAAAATTATGATTAAAACAGATGAACTTGAAATAGAATTTCATAAGTTCAAGTCCGTATTTGCCTGAAGCCTTGGAGCACAAATAAAGTTTTTGAAATTAGTCTATGAACGTTCGAACCCGTAGCGGCACAAATTCAATACGAATCAACCCAGACAAACTCGATACTTTCAAGCGCGCCAGAAACAGAACTTGCCTCCGGCCACAACCACGTGGTTTGAGAGATTTTCATAGTTTTGATGATTTTGTATAACTTTTATGAATGCCTCAAATGACAAGCTAACAACAATCTCAATTATGCAAAGTTTCAAATAATACAGTATTAAAACACATATATACAAGCAAATCAGATAATTTATACTAGTCAAACATATCAAGTCCTAACAGTCACTGAAACATGACCTGGATTTTTACACGAGCTCGAGTTTTTAACGAGCTAATTTACACGTGGGTCAAGTCAATATCTGGTCAAACTCTCAACTCAATAAGCACAAAAGCATGAAATAAATTATCCAAACCGAAATACAAGCACATACAAAAGCTCCAATAACAAACAAGCCAAAAGGAATCCCTCACTAAGCAGTACACATACCGAACTCTAAGTCGGTAAAAACCAACGGCCCGGAGCTTCAAAAAGAAAAACGAACCCACATCGACAAGTTTTTGATACAAAAAACTCGCGATAGCCAGTGTTTTATTTTATATAAAACACTAGTATGCAAGCAAAAAGGCAATAGCAAATTAGCAGTGTTGAACCTTAATCAACAACACATGTTGGACAATGGGACAATGTTGTCCTACTTCGTTTTTTTGAGGACTATTGTTGTCCTATATCCACTGTCATCATGAATGAAACCCCACCAAATGTATGATATGGGAATTGCAATGGCATGTGAAACAGCATGAGCATCCAAACACCCCCAAAAGGGCGGGAGGTCGTATATTTGAAAGAAAATAATTAAACATTCTCCAACTGCTACCAACCGAATCTTCCAACGAGACGGGTGGTTAGAAACACCTGACCAAACTACCCAAACGAGTAGCTGTGCTACCGCCAGTATAAGACAAACCTTCACATTTAAACCTGAAATAAGTTTAAAATTAGGTCTTATATGTTTATAGGTAGGGCTGTTTACAAAGCACACGGCTCGGTTTGTAAACGAGTATTGTTGTCCTTACTATTAAGATATAAAAGTTCAATAAAAAAAATAATAAATAAAATTAAAAAACAAAATAAAAAGTTATATTATTAAAAAAAAGAGGGACCGTTTGCGTAAATTATTCTTAAGCAATTTTAAAAAATAACATAAATAATGCATATATCATTATAAACTCTCTAGTTTATACATTTTGTATTATGTGTATGTTAAAAATCACTTTTTTGTTTTTTATATATCAATACTAGGTTAGGTATCAATGTGAAATATAAAAATATGTTCAACCTATAAAAATATAATATATGGTAGAACAAATTATACAATACACAACATGGAAATAAAAAGTTAAAAATTCATAAATCTATAAATGTTTCTTTGAATACATATTTGTAATTTAATTCATAACTTTGTCCTTCATATTAAAATTAGTAGTTTCACTTTATTTTTGGTTTCAACTCTAGATAACGGAACACATAAATGACCATGTGTTAAAACAGGTTGTTTAAAAACCAAACAAACCATCTAAAGCAATTAGTCTTAGCTTTTATTAATCTTCATTGCAAAACAGACATAAAGTTAAAATTTCTTTCTTTGCAATTTGAAATTAATTATTTTATCTAAATCAACGTGAAAATTCATTACTTATAAAAGCTTAATGTTAATAACTAATACAATATATATATACAAAACTAAATAATATATTTATGTTGGTGTTAAATTTTTTAAACCAGAAAACAATTATCAAAAGAGAAAATAGCATATCAAATAGAAAAAAGAATAAATTATGAAACTATTAATAAGAAAAAGAAATATAAATTTAATATGAGAGAGAGGTGGAAAATGTATAAGGACCACTCATGTGTAATAACATATGGCATTAAGACCCGTGTAGAACACGGGTTATAATAAGTAAATTTATTTAAATAATAATATGATATAAAAAAAATATGTTCAAAAGATATAATATATGGTAGAATAAATTACACATTACACAATATGCAAATAAAAAATTATTGAAAATTCATAAATCTCTATTTTTTTGCATACAATATTTGTAATTTTAACCTTCATATCAAAATTAGTAGTTTTGTTTTGTTTTTGCTTCCAACTTTAGATAATAAAACACATAACAATACAATATATTTATATAAAACTAAATAATGTATTTATGTTGGTATTAAAGTTTTTAAATCAAAAAATAATTATTAAAAAGAATAAATAATAGATTAAAAAGAAAAAAAAAAGATAAATATAAACTATTAATAAGAAATAGAAATGTATTTAATAGAGAGAGGTGGGAAATTTTTTCAAGAAGCTATCTTGTGTGATGCCATGTGGCATTAAGAAACCTTTATTTATTATATAGTATAGATGTGTAAAGAAAAATAAAATTAAAATGAATGAACTGGCTGCTGGAACTCGACATTTCAGCTTGTTAAAATAAACGAGTTCAGCCAGCTTTTTTAAGTTCGAGCTCGAGCCACTCGTTTACAGCCCTAATCTGGGTGATGTTTGGTTTGCAAAATGATAACCAAATATGTTCAAAACAGTATCTTACCATAGTCGAAATTGTAGCAGTTTAAATACAAGATATGGGTTGTTACAAAGGCGATTAATGGGGCTGCAACCATCACGCGAGCAGCTTCACTTATAATATTAAAAGCTCTTAGTATAGCTACTATAAGAGAAAACCCAAGTAATGCAGCGGCAGATGAATAGTTTAACTTTTCCGTCATTTCCACATCCCTGAAATTTATTAACCAGTTGCACCCAACATGAAAGGATGTAAACATTTACTGCTAAAGTGCTAATTTATTAAAATGCTGCTGCTTATTTTTGTATAACTACATGATTAATAAGTAACACTAACTGCTTTTTGTGGAAGTAATTAGCAAAAAGGTTGGTCTTTAACTATGTGACACGCACGAGTAAGTTTTAGGTACAACTGCTTATTGTTCAGAAACATACACTGTAACACACTACCTAATGATATAAAAGAAAATTGCCAAGAAATGTAACCAAAGATCTCAAATATGACAATCTGGGGTATATGAAATTTCTTCTTTTATCGAAAGAACTTAAAGTTCAATTTTTGACAAAATTGGGTGTGAAAGTTCAATTTTTATTTAAAAAATAAAAAAAGCACTAAAATTACCAAGAAGCTAACCCGTTTGGTTCCCTATATTTGTCAAAAAAATGAATCTTCACTTTTAACTTTGCCAAAAATTGAATTTTACCTCCCAACTTAGTCAAAAACTTAATTGCCACGCCTAACTTTGTCAAAAACTGATTTTTCACTAATAAAATTGAATTTTCACTCCTACATCCTAACTCAGTCAAAAACTGAATTTTCAATCCTAACGTTGTCAAAAACTGAATTCTCATTTAAAAAACTGATTTTCACTCCTAACTTTGTCAAAAACTGAATTTTCACCCCTAAAAAGTGAATTTGTACTCTTAACTATGCCAAAAGTTGAATTTTCACTCCTAACTTTGTCAAAAACTGAATTTTCACCCCTAAAAAGTGAATTTGTACTCTTAACTATGCCAAAAGTTGAATTTTCACTCCTAACTTTGTCAAAAACTTAACTTTCACTCTCGCTTCTGTCAAAAATTTAACTTTTACTCTTTCTGACAGTAATTGTGTGTACCTTACATTTACCAAATTTGGGATATTTGTGTTGTTAAAATTGAAAACCAAGTTCTAACACCTTTTTATTTTTGTGTGTGTGTTTGGGGGGGGGGGGGGGGGGTTTAAGAGAGGATTGCTACTTACCTGCTGTGATAAACAGCACTCCAAAATAAGAAGTTCATTGATAAAGTCCCATATACATGCCACAGCCCATTGTATTCGTAATATGACTGTCTAGTTGGCTTTAAAGGCAACTTGTAGTTCACAAGGATGAAAAAAGAAACCCACCCATGAAACTGCACAGCAAGATTAAGTGCAGAGAGTGCTACAACCACAGGTTCCTGCATACAGCCATAATACTTCTCAAAAATAAGCATATAGTATTCAAAAATCAACATAAAGCACAATAATTTGTAACACCTCGATCCCAAACGCGCGTTTGAGTGGCCATTTTCCATGATATTTTACAGGTTTGTCCCCGGCTTTCTCTCTTTCTTCCTCTCTAACAAGCATACATTCGTATCTGCAGCCACTAAGACAGTCCCATTTTTTCCATTTTATATAAAGCGGTTCTTGTAGGTACCACGGGTCACCGACAGATGGTCCCTCAGATGTCACATTATTGCAGTGTTGGAAGCATATATCCCCGACACATCCAGTCTTCTCACATTGCTCAACACAATCTCTATTATACCAGAAAGTTCAAGTGAAGAAATATTAGTGATATAAGAAGCTCATCAAAGTAATGTTACCTTACTATATGTGTTCACATCATGAGTGCAGCTTCTTTGGAAGTCTGAAGAATGTACAGCAAAGTCAAGTAACAAAAAGAGACTGGTTTAATATTTCAGATAACTTTACCTTATTTGTCTGTTTCACATTATCTTTATAGCTTCCCTTTTCTTATTCTGATTTTCATAATAATTAAAGATATTTATTTGCATCAAAAACATGTAGGATTGTCGCTTTGTGCAACCAAAAAAGCACAAATGACCACATACAGCAAGACAAATTCACAAAAAAAATTCATAAATCTTAACTTCAAACAACTAAAGCATGACTACACGCGTTTTGAATTCTGTATACTAGTTAATTTCACAAATTCTAATTCAAAGCTTAACATACACATGACTCTAGCAGTTGCCTTTTGCCCTGCCTATGGCATAACATATGGCCTAGATTTATCATCACCATGTCATGTCAAATCTTCAATAGCAGTTCAATTGGCCAAAATATTTCTAGAATAACCAACAATTGCAACATGTGAAATACCAATAGTGTCTTCGTATTGATTTAACATTATACACTTTCTACCTCAATAAACTTAAAATCTGATTTTCATAAAAAGAGAGAGATTAATAACAGGATGTTGATGCTTGTGTGAGTTTATTTGCATCTCAAACTTGGAGAATTATTGCATTGTGCAACTGAAAAACCGGAGGTGACCACAAACAATAAGACAAATTCACAAAAAAACTTAACTTCTAACAGCTACACGTGTTTTGAATTCTATTTACCAGTTAATTTAAATCATTCATAATTCATAGCTTAACCTATCATTTCTATGCTTCATGAACCAGAGAATCTGCACATGCATGCTAGCATAACTTATGGTCTAGGTTTTATCATCATGTGGTCATGTCAAATCTTCAATAATAGGACCACCATTGGCCTTTTCCATAGCTGCTCAAACAACAAAAATATTTCTAGAATACATAACACTTGCAAAAGTATTGCTAAAATTATACACTTCTAAACCTAAAATCTACAGAAAAATGAGATTAGCTGTAGTACAAAAGGTAAAAGAGTTTAAAACGTAAAATAAAAAAAAAGAAACCCCTAAAGAATGAAGTAAACATAGGTGAACATAAACGGAGGTAAACGAACACAATTGAACAAACATAGCCTTTGTTCGTGTTCGTTCATTTAGTTAACCAAACGAAATTCTTATTCATAAACAAACTTCTGAAGAATACCTAACGGTTGCTAAATATTTCTAAAATTATACACTTAACCCCAATAAACTTAGAAGAATCTACATAAAAATGAGATCGGCTGAAGTACAACAGAGTTTGAAACGCGGAAAAAAAGAGTAAACATAAACACACACATTATCGAATGTTCACGAACACAACTGAACGAGCATAGCCTCCGTTAGTGTTCGTTTATTTATTTAATCGAACAAAATTTCTTATTCATGTCCATTCATTAATCAAAAGCATCCAAACGAATTACAATGAAGTGGCAGGTAAGCGGGCAACAAGCTGCGCCGCAACCCCATTTTGGATAGCAAACCCAATCCCTACTAAAAAAAAGTTTTGGTTCTTAGGGGCCGATAAATTACTATGCACTACCCGCTGAACTCAGTTTAACAAACATAAATGAACTTCCTGCGAGACACATCACTAACAGTTCGTCAAACATTCGGTTCGTTTACAACCCTAAGAATAGCTAAATATTTCTAAAATTATACACTCATACCTAAACAAACTTATCATCTACATAAAACCGAGACCCGCTGAAGTACAAATAAAAAAATTTAAAAAAAAAAATAATAAATAAATAAAAACCTTAACAATGAAAGTAAACACAAACGAACTCATTATTGAATGTTATTAAATGTTCACGAACACAACTGAACGAACATAGCCTCTGCTCGTGCTCGTTCATTTAGTTAATCGAACGACATTCCTTATTCATATTCCTTCATTTATCAAACGAACATAAACGAACTTCCTGCCAGACACATCACTAACAGTTCGTCAAACATTCGGTCCGTTTACAGCCCTAACACTACCTAACAGCTTCTAAACACTTCTAAAACTATACGCTAACACCTCAATCGGCTGAATCACTAAACCTAGGGCTTAAAACTCAGATTCCCACACAAATCACGTAAAATTAATCAACTACAAATCAGAAGTCAATCAAACTTACATATAAACCGGATCATGATCGCCATCACTCGCACTAACACCAGCAACAAGCCACAAACACGCAACAACAGCAATAATCACCGGAACACGTATCTGAAATTGCAACAATATCGCCATCGGATGAATTACAGAACAGCAGCGGATGACGTAATCAACGATTAATAGATGATTGGATTGGATTGTGTGTGAAGATTGTTGATTCGATTGATTGACGAATGAATGAAGAAATAATAATAATCATAATAATAATGAAAAATTGAAAGAAAATTAAAATTAAAAAAAAAAAAAGAGGGGACACGTGGCGGTGAGTTATCTGTCAGCTTGTGATAAGTTTGTTTGGCTACAATTGCTTGCTTGTGAGTTGTGACTTGTGACACTAATTGTTAAACTCAGATTTCGATATCGTCAATCTTTTTGCACTGTTTTTTTCATTAAAAAAAATAAGAGAAGTTTTTATTTTAACTGTATGGGAATATAATATTAAGGTTTGTTTATTTTTTTCATTTCTATCATTATCTTTGTTCTTCTTAGGGACACCTTTCTATATGTCTATGTATAGCCCTATACGGGCTCTATAAGCTTCATATACGGGCGGGTTATAGCCCCCCGTATAGCTCTTGTCCGGAGCTTTTAGAGAGTGTTTGGTGCCCTATAAAACCCCTTATCTTTTCTTTTGCCTTTAATCTCAACCGTATTAAAAAAAAATTTTAAAAATTACAAATGGAGAAATGTGTTTTTCTAAATTTACATATAAATAATAACATTTTTTCTCTCATTCTTTCACACCCACTTAATAAAAAAAAACCACTCACATAAATATGAATCATATGTTGTGGATGCGATATAAAGTGGTGAATGTGAATGCTCTGATGATATAAATTTACTTATGAAAATATTTTTAATGAAGATTCCTTTTAGATGTCGTTGAGGTTCTTGATGATTTTTACAGTACAAAATAATTTTGATTATATGAGGCTCGAAATAACTTTTATTTAAACGCAAATTTATTTGGTATATGTGACACTTGAATTCAAAATAATTGGGTGTTTAAGAGACTTTTTCTATCATTAGCCTACCAATCTCAAGACGTTAGCTTAAAAATACCTAACACTAATAAGTAGTAACTAACAGGTGGAAGTACTCACAATTTTTATTTTTCTTTTCTCATTTTGTAAGAAAAATAATTAGATTTCACCATTCACATGAGGCATGGAAGTACTCATAGTTGTGAAAGACGCGTTAAAGATTAACAGGTCGTGAAAGACGCGTTAGAGGCTAATAGGTCGTGAAAAACGCGCGCTGAAGGCTAACAGATCCTGAAATACACGTTTGGTGGCCAAACAAGTCGTGAAAGACGCATTAAAGCCTAACACGTCGTCAAAGACGTGCTTTTAGGGAACATTTTTTGAAACTTTTATTTTTTAGGATAAAAGTAGAATCTCTCTCCATTAATGAAATATTTTAGGAATTTTCCATTACTATAAAAATAGAAGTCATTTTAGTTGGTGTTATTTATCATATTTACCTAGGATCTTTTAATCTTTAATATTTATATATTTTGTTTATGTTTACACCATAATCACGTGGTTTTAGTCTTTTTCTTCACAATTCTTTTAAATCTTATTCTATAGTCTTGGGCCATCAAAATCTTTGCATGATTAAACCTGTGTACGGGTAACCTTTGAAGGTAAAAACTTACTATACTCAACTAAGAATATGATCACCATCCACATCTAGACATAAGCAAACCAAGCATTTCATGTGTACCCTGAATCATGATTGGTATGGTACCATTGATGGGTGTCCATAAATGCATATAATGTCATGTCACTTCCGTCGTTGCACACCATACCTTTACGGAGGGATGTACACATCACATCACGGTGTTTATCGTTCCACTAGTTTACATCTTTTTAATGTTTATTTATTTATTTTCTTTTTTTTACTGATAGGTAAGTCCTATAACGTGCTTGGTGTCATACCAGTTTAGAGTCCAGTGCGGCCTAGTTCATTTATATTGAATTTTACGCATTTTTTCATCTTGGCATAATCGTCAAAGCATTACAACACTAATATAAACGGTAGATGCTACATTAGCAACTCACAAAACACAATTAGCAACTCCTCCAACCAACATGAATCATATTAGGTTGGCTTTTATTCAATTTAAAATAAAAACAATAAAACATATAATATTTGGTATATAGCTAGCTTTTACAAACAGCATCTTACGTGTTCATGATTATTTAATCACTATTCTCTTGTGCTCACGTCGTTTATTAGACCTCATACATTCATTATAAAAAGTTTTCTTAGATTATTTAGAAGTAACAAAAAGGTTTAAGTCTATGCTAGAAACTATAAATTTATATGAAACCACAAGACAATTAAAACACGACAGGCTTTTTGTACAACTTTGATTAAAATTACCTAATCACATTTAAACCAATTATTCACCAAGTTCTTTGAACATAGTCCATGCTCGGTAGATTCAGAAACTCTTATGGGCTAGTTGGGCTTTTTGTAAAAAATTGTTAGCTTATTTGGGCTTTGGACTATTTGACAAAAAGAACTAGCTTCAACACTTCGAGTCTTCAACCCAAGAAATTAACACAAGTTCAAATGTTCAATAGATGGACTGTTAGATTTATAGTAATTTAGATTTAGGTAAGAAACTTATATAGTTAAATTATAGTCGTTTATATACCATACAAGTATTGAGCTAGGTATAAAACACATTATCATAATTGTGTATGAGACTGAAATTAACAATTTTGTATTGTCTCACCCTGATCCTAAATAATAAATAACCTTAAGAGAAAAAAAACAAAGGAATTTTGTTTAGTATTTAGTAATCTTAACTTTGTGTATTATGAACAATGATAAAAATTACAAATAGGTCATGAGTTTACTGTAAGTTCTTCATCTTTAGAGAAAGTAATTGTGGCATTTAAGATTGCAAGACATTCAGTTGGAAGATCAAGGAAAGAATTCATCAAAAAATCATCAATGGGTTCGACGGTCGCGACTCCAACTAACTTGCAACTTCCTTGTTCATCAAGTCTCTCTCCCTTTCCACTCCGAATGCTTCCTTTCGATTCTTCAGAGGTTAATAATGTTTCCACCAACAATGGTGGAGCTTTGTAGATACTCCCCATTGAAAACCAGAATTTAGCCTTGAATTTAAGATCCACCTATGTTTACAACAAATGTTCTTGTAAATAAGTAAAATAACCAACAATTATCTCCTTAAACAATCAACTTCATCATTGGCCTTAATAAATGATCATTTGAAAGTAAGTTATCTCACACTCGTTTCGTTTATTTGTTGATTTTTCACCCCTTTTTATTTATGTTTCAGTATATGGTTTGGTTTAAGGCAATAACATAACCGAACTAACCCATGCCCACCCAGGTTGAAATTTTTATGATGAACTAGGCAACTCAATATATGAGAATTTTCACAAACGGGTATTCTTGGAAAATCTGAGAGTCGTGAATCACTTTCAGATCAAATTTTTTTGTTGTTCCCAAATGTTTTGAAGGGATAAAACACAAATGAATTTGAGCAAGAATTCTACTATGGATTTGAGAGAGTTTTGTGAACCAGAGAATTCAACGTATGATAAAACGATAGTTTTTTAGGGTTAGGTTAGTAACCGGCAACTGCTATAGCAGTTTTCAACAGTTAAGTATTTGAATTTCAAATACAATAAAAGCGCTCATCCATTTGTGACATTAAAATAGATACGAAAATTTAATAAATTAAATTTCCAATGCATTTTCTATAGAGTAATTAATGTCAAAATAAATTAAATTTTCATTAAAAGCGTTCGACCCCAGTCAGGGGCTCTGCCCCTTGGACCTTATTAGGGTTGCCACCCCTTGGACTGCTACCAGGGGCATCGCCCCCTTGGAATCCCCATAGCTTAGGGGCTTCCCTCTAAGTACCAATAGGATTACAAATTATAACAATTTCAAATAAGTGTGTACCTTACATCCAACTTATTTAGATTCATGTTACAATTAACTTGATCAACAACTTAATTCCCAATTACACTAAAATTACTAACAATTCAACCATATTTTTACCTTTTTTTTTCACCCTTAGATTAATTTACTACTTAAGGCTCCATATTTTATTCCTTTAATATTTAAACTTAATTAAACTTATAAATCTAAATGAAATGCAAAATGCTTCATATTTTGTTTTAAGTTGGATATGACACTATCTAGTTTTTCTAAACCGGTACACCTAGTCCGACTCAGGACTCTAGACAAGCCGAGCCAGTGTGGGCCCGAGCTTGAAGTTAAATGAATTAGCTCAGCTCAAATTAACTCGTTAACTCGTTCAACTAACACCCAATACAATAGCTACATATTGAATCAAACTCTACCTTCCCAGATTCTAGATTGATGATCCCTCTAAATATCTCGGGAACAATCGCAATCTTCAAAAACGGCGGCAATGGCAAGCCGAGGAACTTCGTTGTTGCGGTCGTTAACGACGGAATATAAAGTGTTTTAAAATCAAAGTCAACGGAAGTTTCACCATTAAAGTCAACTCCCACCATTTTCTTCCCAACCCCATTACCCTCACCACCTTGAGCATTATATTCAAAATCAGGATATCTTGATATACCAAGTTTGCATGCTCCCGATGTCTTGAATTTAACGTTGTATGTGTCCGGTTTTATAGTTGAAATGGTGGTGGACTGTTGGGCTTGGTTGTACGAGGATGTTGGAACTAATGTTTTTGTTTGGAATATGGGATGTTTTGGTTTGGTTATGGGGATTTTGAGGAGGATTTGAGGGTGTGAAGAGTGAATTTGGTAACCCATTTTGGAAGTTGTGTATTTGTGTAGGAATGAAACTATGAAAGGGGAGATGATGTGTTTTGAATTTGGGATTTTTTTTAACTTGTGGTTGTGATGGTGTTTGGTTTTATTATTATTTTCAGCCTTAAAAAATGAACCTTATCATAAACATGTGTAGTGTAGTTTTGGAACCTGGGAGAAGACTGGACTTCGGAGGTATGGGCCGGCCCAAATATAACATAGACACAAGTGGATGTGTGCAAAACTGCTTTTATGTTTGGTTTTTGCATATTTCAAATCGGTTTGGGTCAAACTGATTTGGTTTAGAAACCATTATAAAACATAGAAATTAGTCAAATTGATCCAGACCGGTTCGGGTCGGTTTTAAACTGGTTTATCCGGTTCAAGACAAAAAAAAGCCGGTATGATTGACAAATAACCATACCGCTATACGAACTTCTTATAACCATACCATATAATTTACAAATTTTCATCACATATTTTTAGGGAATTGGTGGGAGAGAAAAAATGTTTTATGAAAATGTTAAATTTGATATTTCACTGTTCACACAGTATAATATTTTAATATTTTCTGAAAATAGTTGTGAGTAAAGGTGTGAGAAATGATAATGATAAAAATATAAAAACGTATTATTTAATTGAAAATGAGAGAGAAATTGTAGTGAATTTTAATGTAATTATATGATACATATATATATATATATATATGGTAAGGAACTGAATGTAAAATGAGTAGAGAAATGACAAAATGTTATATTTAGAAAGTTAAATTTAGGTTTCAGTGTTGACACCCTATATTTTTTTAATATTTTCTGAAAATGATTATGAATGTAAGCGAGAAAATAGATAAGAATAAACGTATAAAAAATTATAATTTAATTAAACATTAGAAAGAGAAAAATAGATATAGAACAAGTAAATAATATTCTAATAAAGGACTTCTAGTCCAACGGTAATTTAGTGGTGGGATAAGATTTAGTGACTATAAGGTCATGTGTTCAAATCTCACACAAAAATGGGTTTTTCTCAGATATTAAGTTTACTTCCGAATTAGTAGCTTGGTGGTGGATATGATCGTGTGATATTAAAAAGGTATTTTTAAGTTATTTACTTTTCACTCACAATTAAAATAATAATAATAATAATCTGCCACGTGTGTGTAGAAGATAAGATGCCAGGAATAATAATCCAAGCCGTTGATAAATACCTCTACTGAACGGATAAGTGAGGCCCACCTTTCATCTAGGGTTTCTTCCTCTTCAATTCAATTCAATTCACCCCCAAATTGATTCAACCATGACATCATCAATCAATCACACATCCAACGAAGAATCAAACACTGCTAACATATTATCAGCACCAGATCCACTACTCGGTGACGATCCATCAACCTACACAATCATTTCACTCTCCAACTCACCGTCAGTCAAGCAAGAGCCACTCGATACCGAACCAAACGCCGTCGTTTCACCGCCACGCAGGTCGACTAAAGACCGTCACACGAAAGTCGACGGCCGTGGCCGGAGAATTCGGTTACCGGTGGCGTGTGCCGCCAGAGTGTTCCAGTTGACGCGAGAATTAGGTCACAAATCCGACGGTCAGACGGTCCAGTGGCTGTTGGAACACGCGGAACCGGCGATTGTTGAAGCTACTGGTACAGGAACTGTTCCGGCGATTGCCGTTAGCGTTAACGGAACGTTAACAGTTCCGACGAGTAACGGTAACGGTAACGTTGAAGGCGGACGGAGAAAAATAAAGAGTGAATTTAACGGCGTTGATGATTCAATGTTTTCCGACGGTAAAGGTAACGCAGAGGTAAGCGAGTTTAACGTTAACGGAACGTTAAAAGTTCCGTCGATGACAAGTAACGGTAACGGTAACGGTGACGCTGAAGGTAAACGGAAAAGTGAGTTTAACGATGACGTTAACGGGACGTTAAATAACGGTGACGGTAACGGTGAAAGGAAAAAAATAAAGAGAGAATTTGACGGCGTTAATGTTAATGTTAATGATTCAGTGTTTTCCAATTTTGCCCCTGTGGCTCCTATAGTACCACAAGGTATGGTCCCTGTGTGGACCATGGGTGGTGGTCCACCAACCGCCGGTGTACACGGTGGTGGTTACGTCATCTCCAGCCACCAGCCGCAGTTGTGGGCGGTACCCGCCGGAGCGACTCCTGTGTTTAGTGTTGCAGCGAGACCGATTTCGAGCTTTGGGGGTTCTTCGGATGATGAAAATCAATCTTTAAAACCTTAATTGTGAATTGTGATTATGTTTTAATATGACTTTGCTATTAGGTTTCATAGTTTAAGTGGTTTTAGGATCACATAATCTGATGTTTTGGTGGTTAGTGAAGTTTTGGTATCTTTGAAAATGGATTTGGGAAGGGTTAAAACGTGTTCTGGATTTGTAACGAGTGAATTGTTTGTGAACTTTTTGGGATTGTTTCGTTAATGGCTCGAATTATGTTGTGGATAATGAGTTAATTAAAGACCATGTAACGAATTTGAGACTCGCTAAAAACTTGAACTGAACTGTGTGTAAGCGAGTTCAAGTCATTTGAAAGCTCATGTAACAAATGAGTGATTTTAATGTATTGAATGTATCGAGCTTGACTAGGCTAGCACACTAAAATAAAACTATTATTTGTAAGGGCAAGGGAACCTTGGAAGTTGGAACGCTCTTGACCAACTTGGCCTCGTTTTATGAAATTAAAATATTTCTTAGTCAATGTTTAAAAATAGTTCTTCCGCCAAGCACTTTCTGAGTGATCACTGTATGGAGCCGAATCGATTATCTTTAACTTTGTCTAGTTATTAAGAATCGATTAAAAGTGGTTAACCTCAATCATAATTAAATATAGTCGGTTAATTTGGGCTAATTTTGACTTAAGGTAAAACATAATTCGTATTTCTATACTATTAAAAAACGAATATCATTTTTTTTTTAATTAGTGATTTGCAATTTTTAGAATTGTTTAGTATTATTATTTTTTTTAAGTTACATTGATATTTACATATTTTGTTATAAATATTAGTAAACATATGATATTTAACATATATGTAATCAAAAAATCAATTTCTTTATATTTATTATATCCGAGTACTTCAAATACACCCAACTCCCTAGTCGGCCACCTATGGTCTGCCTAGCGACTTTTGAAACCTTACACTCAATAAGGATTTTTACGCTAATTAATAATGTTCACGCTTACTTTTAATTTGTTCTTGCTCAATTATGGTTGCGTAGATTCGTCCATCTATGATCAGTTATGTTCGTTCATTTATGATCGTTTGTGTTTGTTTACATTAATAAAACATTTATTGATACTATTAACTAACTAACAAACATATATGAGTACAAACACTTTCATATCTTAATGAGCGAACACGAACAAAAGAACCATGTTCGTTTATTTGTTCGTGTTCAAACATTTGCTCTGTTAAACTTAAACGAACGAACACAAACATGTCTCATTTATGTTCGTTTCATTTTAAAAATTCATTTAAAAGTCTATCCACAGTGACATAAAAAGTAAATTAGAAATTTAGACTTATAGCCTTTTTTTCCCAATCATATAGATTATAATCGTAGTTTATGTTTTAACAGATGAAAATCAATCTTTAA
Organism: Bidens hawaiensis; assembly: GCF_021521415.1. Lineage (NCBI taxonomy): Eukaryota > Viridiplantae > Streptophyta > Magnoliopsida > Asterales > Asteraceae > Bidens > Bidens hawaiensis. The sequence goes on along the minus strand of NW_027495335.1, from coordinate 97,248 downwards.
AACCTTAATTGTTATACCTTAACCTTATTTTATTGTTAGGTTTAATAGTTTTAGTGGTGTTAGGATCACATAATCTGATGTTGATTTGGTTTGTGAAGTTTTGATATCTCTGAAAGTGGATTTGGGAAGGATTAAATGTATTTCGATTTTGTAACGAGTGAATTGTTTGTGAACTTTTCGAGATTGTCTTGTTAATAGCTTGAATTATGTTGTGGATAAGTGAGTTCAAGTGTGATTTAATTAAAGACCATGCAATGGATTTGTTCATGAATTAGTCGAGACTCACTAAAAGCTCGAATTGGACCGTGTACAGGCGAGTTCAAATCTAGATGAAAGCTCATCTAACAAATGAAAGTGATTCTAATGTATCGAGTTTGACTAGGTTAGCACACTAAAATTATACTATTATTTGTAAATACAAGGGTGAGGGCACCATCTTGAAACCCTCTCAACTGTGAAGCCAACTAATAAGATATAGTCATCTTATCTGAACGAACTAAACCCACTACTCATTTCCGTCATCATGAAACTCGCTTGAACTCATGAAACCTACATCAACCCTAACATTTTTATTTATTAAATAATAATAATAATAATAATAATAATAATAATAATACTCATTACTCTCCCCTTCTCTTAATCTATATTATATCTCTCACTGATCTCTAACACCACCTCCGATTAGTCTTTTCCAACAATCAACCTTTCCCTAATGATGTGTTCAGACACGTGGCAACACATCTTTTACTCGTTAGGTTTGTAGCGACAACTAAATAGCCACTTCACTAATTATTACCATTAACTATCTGCACCCTTAGCCACCAGAAATCGTGCAAGAGAGGGACCGGTTTTAATGATTTAGTCGGTTTTTAAAGGGGATATTCGATTACTTTATAATTAAGTAGCCGTTTATGAATTTAGCTTTTGTTTGAAGTTCCATGATTTCGTGTGAGGGATTTTAGATTTTGTTTGAAGTTTCATGATTTATAGAGGTTTCAGATAATGTTAACAAATACGCTTCTTGTTCTTTTATCACATGGATATTTTAGTCAATTAACAAAAGGTTAACAACTAAGATCAACGGTGTTATAAGAGCATAGTTAATTGAAACGATAATGAAACCATAACTAGGCATTTTAACGAATCGAATATTCAAAAAGCCAACCGTGAATTATTTTGACATGAATTTCATCTATTAATAATCGAAAAGAGAACTGTGGTTTCCGTCCTTGTAGTTTGACCAACTATGCGATTTTAATCCAATAATTCAAATTTACGATTTTCGTCCAATAGTTTTGTTTTCACTTACAATTAAGCCCGATCCAACTAACCCCGTTAACTTTGGTCGTTAAACCCGTGAGAGGCAGTTTTGTCATTTTTCTCCCCAGATAAAGCCCAGCCATAATTCCCAAATGCCATTTTTCATCTTTGTTGTTCGAAACCTTACACGAACAAACGAGGATTACGATTCATCTCTGGTGGCTTCAATCATGACATATTTGGTAGATAAATGGACCAAACGATTACAGAACATATTAAGGACAAAATTGCCTTACGTGAGGGGCACACTGATGGGTTTTAACGAACAGAGTTAACGAGGTTGGCTAGGTCGGGCCTATTACAAGTGAAAACAAAACTATTGGATGAAAACCGCAAGTTTGAAACTAGTGGGCTAAAACCGTAGATTTGATCAAAGCACAAGGAACCACAGTTCTCTTATAATCAAATGAACATAAACAAGTGTCTTGTTAGTTCAGTTATGTATATGAACTTTTGTTCATTTACGTTCTTTATGCTTTTTGTTGATTTGTGTTTTGTTAATTTATACTTGTTTGTTTGTTCACGTTTTCATTTAAACTTTTTAGCTCAATGCAATTTAGTCTAGTTTTATGTAACTAAAATATTATTTGGTAAAATTTAGTCCAGTTGTATAAGGTTTTTTATGCTAATTGATTGATGTTCACATTTACTTTTATTTTTTCTCGCTCAATTATGGTTGCCTAGATTCGTTCATCTATGATAAGTTATGTTCGTTTATGTATGGTCATTTGTGTTTGTTTACATTCGTAACCCATTTATTTATACTATTAACGAACAAACATATATGAATACAAATATTTTCATTTTCTTAATGAGCGAACATGAACAAAAGACCCATGTCTGTTTATTTGTTTGTATTCAAACATTTGCTCTGTTAAACTTAAACAAACAAACTCAAACAAGCTTCATTATTGTATTTTCCGTTCGTTTAAAGGCCTATCACAAACACAATGACAGAAAAAAGCTAAATTAGAAATTTTGGAGTAATATTCTTTTCCCAAATCATATAGATTGAAATGGTAGTCGATTCTCTAAGATAAAGAATTTCTTTTGTAGTTGAATGTCATATATCATTCTCAAGTTACCTAGGTGTTAGTTTCTTTTTTACCATCTGTAGATTGCTAAAATAAACTAGTAATGCTGTACAAACTGTGGTAGTGGTCGTGGTGGTGCTGGATGGTGATAATGGTAGTGGTGGCGAACGGTGGGTGGTGGTGGATGGTGGCGGTGGTAGAAGGTGGTGATGGTGGGTGGTGGACATTGGTGGTGGTGGACGATGGTGGTAGACGGTGGTGGTGGGTGGTGAATGGTGGTGGTGGTGGACGGTGGGTGGGTGGTGGGGGCGGACGGTGGTGATGGTAAACGGTGGTGGCGGACGGTGGGTGGGTGGTGGTGGCGGTCGGTGGGTGGGTGGTGGATGGTGGTGGTGGTGGAAAGTGGGTGTTGGTAGGGTGCGGTGTTTTAACCCTCTGTAGACCTTTTCAAAAGTGGATGGATCAGGTCTGCACCAAGAAAAGCTTGCGCAGATGTTTTTTAATGAAACATCTTTGAGAAAACAAACAGTCTGCAGATGACAATGTCTGCACGGCGCGGACAAAAAAACTTACAAAAATCTTTTTCTAAAAAACAAGCAACACCTTATTTTCTCATTACATAACTTTTCTATATACAATGTTCGTTTTTGGAGAAATATCTAAATTCAAGTTTAGATAGTACATACTATTTTGGAATAGTTTATTATAATTAACACGATTATAATTCCCTGGCATAACTTTTTGTGTGCCTTTACTTCTTTTTTTGACATATAGAGGGGTACACAAGATAATAGACTAATAAGGAAACCCAACCAAATTTGTGGTCTGAATGTAAAGAGATTTCACATCACTAAACTTAAAAAAGTTCACTCACCCCTCTTTCAATCCTCCACTATAAATTTCTTCCAAGTCATGTTTCTTCTATCTCATCTCTAACTACCTCTTTAGTGTTCACTTGTTGAATTCTTCACTATAGATTTACATTCTAGGGTTTTTGTGGTACTTAATTCTAGGTTTTGACTTCTTTCTTGATCAAACTTGGTAAATTTCCACAATTCTTTTATGATTTTTGTTAACATCTTTTACATGTTTTGCAGGAATGGTGAGAGGCAAAGTGGAGCTGAAAAGAATAGAGAACACAACAAGCAGGCAAGTGACTTTCAGTAAGAGAAGAAATGGACTTTTGAAGAAGGCTGGAGAGCTTTCAGTTCTTTGTGATGCTGATGTTGCTTTGATTATTTTCTCTGAAAAAGGAAAATTTTATGAATTTGCAAGCTCCAAGTACGCTCTTACATCTCTCAATCTCCCTTCACTGATCTCTATATGTACACACCTACATATAATCATAGACACATATAATACACACACACATGTTTATATAATAACTTTTTTTTATTGGTTGTATGATAGATCTGTTGTTTTGTATTTTGAGAATAGAGAATGGATTTGAATTGATGTTGTATTGTTTATTACAGAGATAAAGAAACAAACTAATATACAAATGAACTTCTATCTCTAAACATGGAAGATACAATTAAACTAATAAAAGTGAATCCCTTGATTGATGAAGTAAACGGTCATGAGTGTGCTGTCATTTGGTTGTAAAATCTTCCAAGAAAGGTAACAAGGAAATGGTCTTTAAAGCTGATCCTTGAATATATATTTTTATTTTTTTATTTTTCTAACTTCAACATATGGGATTATTCAGAAATAAAATAAATATGAACAAGTACTACTACTAATACTGTGTAAAAATAGTGTAACATATATAGCAGGTATGCCTGTATCAAGCACCATTTAAACAAAGCTACAGAATTGTGGTTAAGTTTTTGGATAATATCCAAGGTTGTGATTTGATGGTGGAGTCTATGCTTTCGTACCTCCTACTGCTAAGACTTCTTTTTTACTCAACATATTGACCATTACTTTTTGGGATATATATATATATATATTTGAAACTTAATATATTGAGTGATATAACTAGTTGTTAATGAGCTTCATCCTTGTTTATTTTCATGAACTTGAAGTATAATCTATTCATCCTAAAACCCTTTTGATTATATATATTTTATCTCAAACTTAGTTGGCTAAAAGCAAAACAAATTACCACTTAGGGTTTCTAGATAACATTATTAGTATTTTCTATCATGCCTTATTTCCTATCTCTCTAAGTTGATAAGATTTAATTTGCCTCTCTTTAATTAGTTTTGTTTATGTTCGGTATATTCCAATCACTAGGATTTCAATTCTTCATTTCAATCTCACTATTCACATTTCTCGGACACTAGAACATGGAACATTGCAATAAGATACCAAAACTTTCTCCGAGATAAAGACACATTAGGTCCTAACAAGTCATTTGGTGTTAAAGACCCGTGTATGATCAGTACACTAATGAGCCTTAATAGGCCTTTTCTTGTGTTAATAGGTTGCTTTTAGGGGTGATTGGGATTCCTTATTTTACCTCCTTATCACTTATTTAAGGCGTAAGTTATAAGTTATAAAGTTGTAAGTTACACCTTATACACTCACAAAACCTAACTTTCCCAAACATCGGGGCTGTTTGGGATTCCTTATTTTCACCTCCTTATAACTTATAAGGTGAAGTCATAAGTTACAAAAGTGTAACTTATCAACATTTCCTGTCACATAATAAGGAAACCCAAACAACCCCATCTTATAACTTATATCCCATAAGTTATAATCAATAAGGAGCTAAATTAAGGAATCCCAAACACCCCCTTAGGTTACTCAAAGTCACATTAGGTCAACAAGTCAGTTTGTTGTTTAAGACTCGTGTATGATGATCGATATACTAATTAGCTTTATGGGCCTTATGGTTTAGCGAGTTCCTTTAGATTACACATAGTCACATTGAGCAATCAGTAACAAGTTATATTGGTATTAATGGCCCATATATGTATGTTGATAAATGCACTAACGACCTTGTATATGCTAGTGATTTGCTTTAGGTTACACAAAGTCGCATTAGGTCATACTAAGTCATATGTTAAAGACCCTTTAGTGATGATAAACAATTAATGAGCCTTGCCATTTGTTAGTGAGTTGTTTTAGGTTACACAAAGTCACACCAGGCTACAAAACAAGTCATCTTGATGCTAAACACTCGTGTATGATTATTGATATACACTAATGGGCCTTAATAAGCCTCATTTAGTGGTGAGTCATTCTATGTTATAAAAAGTCACATTAGATCATAGAAACAAAATTGGTGATAAAGACCCACACATGTTGATCGACACATTAATGGGTCTTTTCATGTGTTAGTGAATTATTATAGTCTATAAAAAGTTACATTATGTTCTAAATTGCATTCCCAAATAAATACAAATATTCTTATGTTCGATACAAGTAACCTTTACTTTGTCGACAAATTACATGCATTTCCAAATAAATACAATTATTTTGGTATTAACTAACATTTGCAAATAACAGGACCACACATTACCATGTGTACTAAATTATATTTCCAGATGTGTACATTATTATTATTATTATTATTATTATTATTATTATTATTATTATTATTCATTTATATATTTTTAATTAATGAACAAAATATCTAGACTAACAAGAAGAACTTGTGAATAAAGGATCAAACATATATAGATCTTGAAAGAAACTAATGTGTATGGCGTGCACATTTTCGATCTCAACACATTTGAACTCTTGCAAACCCAATTTTAACACATTTAATTCCGAGTCCAACTTTCCCATCTTTAATCAACCACATCTTCCCGAAGATGTGGAAATTAAGCGGGCAAATATGTATGACATAGGTTTTGCATATGTAGAAATCAGACCAATTAACACACGAGGTTGCCACTTACAGAGATGAGGATACCTTTGCGCAATTTTAATTATGAGACACCACAAGTATGTAAAAACAAAGAGGTTCATATAATTCATGTGATTGAAAAGGGACCAATTGTACCTATAGGTATAGAACGGATGCATTGAACCACCTTTTGTTGTCATAAATAGGTGTGAAAGAGGTCAATAATTAGTTACGACTTATAGTAATCATTTGTCTATATATATAAGATACATTATTGCATATTAGTGACATAATATCCTGTCGCAATGTGGTCTCACGGAAGCGAAAATCTTATCTATTGAATCATAGATTATCAAGGGAACCTCAGTTATAACACTTTCCAACAGACGAACACATATAAGCTTCAATAGGAATCTTATCTTTAATCTTACATTTAGTATTACCGATGGGATGGATTGCCAAGGGATAGTCCATGGAAAATAGTTCCCACAAACAAGACCAAATTTTTTATTTACCCAAGTTGATGTTCAAGTCCCGGATCGATAATCAAACACGAAGTAAATGACTAGCTCTCGTTCATAATCTGAAAATCTAACTAAAAAAATTGATTACAACTCTCAAACCCTAACTTTGTTTGACTCTTGATGAACCCTAACTCGGTTACATCTCGTGTGTGTCTCTAAATGAACTCTCTAACTCAGTTGCATCTCACATGTATTCTCTAATGTCAAATCATTACTTGCTTTATAGACTAACCTAACTTGCTAGCCAACACATTATCAATTATATTACAATACAATTAGAAAACATAACCAACTATGACCGATTTGTCAATATTGGTCCCTCAAGTTCACCGACTTGTGACTTAGAGTCTGAAATTACGTCCAACAGATGCTCACTTGATAATTCGTTGATGATAATAGCTATTTATTAAGTTGTACCATCCATACTTGATCTATTAGTAATATCGATATGTATCAACTTTTGGTGAATTGTTCTCAGTGGCACTCATTAAATCTGGCAGTATAAACTTTATTTTATTCCCTTTTGCACTCAATAAGGATCTCAATGACGTACTTGACCTCAAGAATTAAATCCACTGGTGCTTTCAAACGGAATCTTAAGTTTATTTACTATTAACAGTAATTATAAGGTGTCACTCATCGGGTTTAATATCAACATACATTAACAATGTCAACTTTATATTAAATTTGTTTATATCTGTGATTCGGGGTCGGCGGTCCTCTCTTCGTCTCAGGGCCGTCTCCAAGAATCATTAAAATGGTTTGGGCTGAAAGCGCGAAAAATTTGGGCACTAAGTGAGAATCTTTTGTTAGGTTTAAACAATTAAAATTTTTAAATGTGTTTATTGGAATTGATTTGAGTTGGGCAATTTTTTTTTTTTTGAAAAAAATGTGCTTAATAAGTTTAGGAACTGGGTTTAAACATTATAAACGCATATTTTTTTCAAAAAAAAAAAGAAAGAAAGAAAAGAAAAATATTTTTTTTTCGAAAAAAAGAAAAATTCGAGTCTACTGGAGTGTTTGGACAGGGGGCGGTCGCCCTCCCCGCACCCCTCAGGTTGTGCTTCATATTCATATTCATCTTTCCATGATTAGAACAACCTTACTTAGTCATGAATGGAAGATATCCCAGCTAAGAAATCCTAACAACACTAATGAAAGAACTTAAATGAAGAACAAAACGATATTGTATAATAATATTTTTTTGTGTGTTTTAACTGAAAACGATATACAAAGATATTAGAATGAGTAATATAGTCACAAAGTTAACCAACTAGCGATAGTGATAATCAGATAATGCTTCAATAACTATCGTAGTTCAGATAGAATAATAAGTAACTAACAAACAAGGTTAAATATAAACAATCTATAAAATAATAAACTCTGTTAAACATGACTCTCTGCAAGTCGGACGTTTGCAGCAGCATATGAAAAATCTTGATCTAACTAGGATCACCTTCATGGGTCATTCTTTTGTATTCACTTCATTAAGATTATTCTTCTGATTGCGTTTAAATTTTGTGTCGGTTTTTAAATTCAGGGTTGGTGCTTGATTTGTAAAAAGAAAAATATATCAAACAAAGAAGCATTACTGCTTTAATACCATGAAAGATTCAAAGATTCGAAACAATATTGTTGAGTTATATGTTATGTGTTGAGTGACTGAAAATGAGATATTTTTGTAATGAGAGAGAGAGAGAGAAATAAAAAAGAGAATGATAAAGATAACACAATAATTTTAGCGATAAATATAATAAGTAATAAACTCATTTAGCATGCCCTCAAGCTAAACGTTGTAGGTCTCTAACCGGAACCGACAAACGAACGGATTTTGTTTTTGATAAAAGATTGAGACAGGTGTGGAATAAACAAACGATCGAACATATAATGTAAAGATAAAGATAAGATAAAGAGTAAACGATCTCGTAATTGGTTCAAAAGATACATAGCATTTAACGAACCGATCCCACCCAGGGTTAGCTCCCCTTGGGCGGTTGTTTACACACTAAAAAACACACACACATAAATGACAAACATAAGGCCCTATTAATAGCTAACACAATAATAGCCTAACATTCTAGAAGATCTCCTCCCTGTTGAAGCTAAACTCGTGCACCGAAGCTCTCATCTCGTATCCGGATTTCTCGCCCACGTTAATTATTTTCTTGACCATATATAATATATTTAACGGTTTCGTTCTTTTGATATCATAAGTCATATTTTTGGCCTTGCAAACGTTTGGAGAAACGTGTAGTTTGAAACGATGTAGGTGTAGCAAATTGAGCATATGTAAAATCTTGATGAGAGTATCACCAACTTCATGTTTCATTATTATGTATTCTCTCCATTCAAATTATTCTTCTGCATGCATTTGAACTTTATTCTAGTTTTAAAATTCAGGACCCGTACATGTGCCTGATCTTTGCAAATCATTTTTGCATTTGTTGTTCTGGTTTCATAGACTTCGGGGTCGGTGCTTGATTTGTAAAAAAGAAAAGGAATGCGTCGTATTTTCTTATAAAATCTTAGGGTTTCCTTAAAAAAAATTGAATTTGATCATTACTTGTAATGGTAATAAAAAGTTATAGTTCTAAGATTGAATTGAGGCGTTGATTCAAGAGTTAGATGGCTTGTACCAGAAGTAACAATCATATTTGTATTATGAGATTGCAGCATGCAGAAGATAATACAGAAGTACCGTGAATATGTTAAAATGGATGATACCTGCAATCCGGAAACTGAAGTACACACTCAGGTTAAGATTCTAAACACAATATTCTAGTGACATAGCCACAACTAATATATACTTTGTATTTCATCATCACTCAAAAACTTCAAAATTTAAGAAATCATCATTTTGCAGCAACTGAAGCAGCAAGATGCGGCCAGAATTCAACAGGATATACAGCAACTTGAAGCTTCAAAACGGTTCCTGATTTAATATTACTTTCTTCGCCATCAGTTTTATCGTTTTTTTTTTAATCTTTATGCTCACTTTACTCATTTTATAGGGCCTTTTGATCATATTAAAATTGGTTGTCATGATTAGGAATTTTCTAGGACAAGACTTAGTATCATGTTCATTGGATGAAATAAGCGAGTTAGGCAGTAAGCTGGAACATGCATTAAGATTCGTTCGGGCAAAAAAGGTGTGTATAATATGTTCATTAAGGTTCCCTCAATAAGTTTAATTCGGTTCCATTATCGTCGTTTGTTTGGTTGATTTCAGGCTTCTTTATTTAAAGCACAAGTTGAAAACCTAAAAGCAAAGGTTTGCATTGTGCTAGCTCTCTAGAAATCAATATATCCTTCATTTTACACCATTTTCATGTTCAGGAAAGATGTCACTTGGAAGAAAATGCCAGATTGTGGCAAGAGAAAACAAGTTTAGGCCAAAAGGTACTTCTTATCTGTAATAGCCAAAGATATTTTCGTTGCCTTTTATAGCGATAAATATATTAGGGAGAATATATTCGTAATGCCATCACATAAACGAGGGAGGAATATTGTCGACAACCAATCAAGATTTTCTCAAGGCACATGATCGATAAACACGTTATTATTTCATGAAAAAACTAACACAAAAGCTCGTTACAATATTTTTTTACATGATCACACTTCCAAAGCCTCTAGCGAATTGAAGCACTATATTTATAGATCTATGTAACTATAACCTGGTGATCAAGACATTATCATATTAGTCATATTACAATTGGAAAACTAAACCAACTTGTCAACTTATGTTCTTCATTTATATTTAGGCGAATCTAGAATAAATATTTAGGGGTGTCCCAAAAAAATTATTTTGACTTGGGGGAATTCTATTTGCTAATTAGAGGTATCCGAATACATAAAACAGAGAGAAAAAAGAATTGCACTGGTTTTATACTTCACGAAGAAAGTTGAGGGTATCCTAGGATACCCCTGCTTCCATTGTAGATCCGCCTATGTTCTTCAATATTCACAGATCGGAATTACCAACAATTTCATGGTACTTCAGTGCATGGCTATCGATTTAGAAATAATGAAAAATGTGTGGCTTATTGTGTATTATTAATTATTAATCATCAATATATATAGGGATGCAATTATAAATACAATGAAAACCTAGTCAAATCATATATATTCTTGTAGAAAACATTACTATAGAGGGGAGAAGGGGTAGAGGACGACCTAAATTGACTTGGGATGAGAGGATTAGGCATGATTTGATAGACCTAAACCTCTCCGAGGACATGGTTGAGGATAGGAATTCGTGGAGAAGTAGAATTAAAGTTAAGGATTTTTAGAGAGAATTGACTAACTAAGGGCTTAGACTTAACTTATTTAGGTCACATACCATAATGGTATTTCCCTTACATATATTATTATTATTATTATTATTATTATTATTAGCTTTTATATTGCTGTTAAACTGTGACCTTATTATTATTAATATTATTATAATTAGTAGTAGTTTTTATATAACTGTTAAACTTTGATTTCCTTTATTTTGCTTCATACACATGTACTTAGAGCCGAGGGTCTCTCTGGAAGCCACCTCTTTATTCCTTTGGATAGAGGTACGGTGTGCCTACATCCCACCCTCCCCAGACCCTACCTATAGCTTTGCTGTCGGTGGGATTTTACTGGGTATGATTGATTGATTGATTGATTGATCTAATATCTTTTTCATTACAAAGAAAGAAAAAGGAATGATAGTTTTTATTGGTATTTCGTCCCTACAGTTTACAAAGGTGGTCGCACGCAACGAAAACATTACGGAAGTGAATACTGACTTGCTTATCGGTCTGCGCCTCTCTTAGAATGCTCGAGATTTATAGTTCGAAAGTTTTTCTATGTTTGATCAACGACCTGACGGAAACTGCATTACTGTTCTAAATAATTGATCGAGAACTCAGCATATTACATATAATAAAACTGTAATAATGTGGAACTTGTGATGCATTTATAGAATAAAAAATATTGATATCAAACGATGTGCACATAGATCCTAATTTCTTATACATGGTATGCAATTAATTAGGCCAGTTTTCTTATTTGATGATTAAACACTACTACACACTGGTAAATAGAGTGCTTATATTAATTTACCAATATCGGATATAGGTTGCTGAGACGATAGGCTTTGATTATAATATATATATGACCTTATTATGAACAACAAATAGTTGCAAATAAGTCGATCAATAGTCCTTTTGGGTCGGCCGTCTTTCACAAGGAGTAATTGGGCTGCTTTCAAAATAGAAGAAATATAAACTGGTTATACTGGGCTAAAAAATAAAAACTATGGCCGCGTTCATTTCACAGAATTCGTGGGATTTCAAAGGAATTGTAAATAAAATCTCATAGCATGGCGTGTTCGTTTCGTTAGAATTGGAATCTTAATTTTCTTTTGATGCGTTCGGTTGTCAAGAAATTGGAATTGGAATTGGAATTAGAATTCAATTCCTTCAAATTCCTTTAAATGAAGGAAGAGATTCTAAATCCTTCCGAAATGTGGAGGATTTCTCAAGTGAATTCGTTGGAATCTTTTCTCAAGTGGTTTTTTTTAACGAGAACAACGAATAAAATATTTTGGTTTTTTTTATCTTTTTTGTTTTCGATTTATATTTTAAGTGATGAATTTTTTATTATTATTTTTGAATATTATTTTGAGGGGTTTTTTATCTTAATAGAAAACCCCTAAATAAATTTAAAAAAATAATAAAAAAATCATAACAAAAAATATAAATAAAAAACAAAAAAGCTAAAATGTTTCCACCGTTATCCTCGTTAAAAAAAAAAACTTGATTCCAATTCATTTGTCAAACGAACACATCAAGAATGGAATTGGATTTCACTTCCTTCAAATTCCAATTCCTATTGGAATGTTCAGATTCCAAATCCAATTTCTTTTCAAATTCCAAATCCTAGGCAAATTCCAATTTCAATTACATTCTGTGAAACGAACACACCCTAAGTGTAAATAATCTAGAATTCTAGACATGAGATTTTAGGAACTAATATAAGATGGCTTAGTTAGCATTAACTTGAAATATTATAGCCTCTAGTACTCTTTAACTTCTTACACAACGCTGGTTATCATACAACTTCTTCTAAACTAATATATTAATAATAGGGATTTTTACGTATATCCCCTCCTTAAATATTTAAATTACATATATTTCCTCTTATAATATCTAATTACTTCTATTACAACACCTACATCCAAACTCTAGAAAAACCATCCGTTCCGCCTGAACTTCATTAACCCAAACGAGAATGACAGCCTCCTTGGTGTTTGATTCTTCTCCGGTTACTGTTCCATACTTCTCTATATGTTTGATCTAACTGTGGGCTAGGAAACCTTTGAAGATTGAAGATATATAAATATAATACAATGGCAGAAATATGATTTATATCAATATAAAGATTATGAAAATGATGAGAGGAAGGTGGTGAATATGAAGAAGATGAGGAAGAGGAACGAATGGCTACACAGGAAGAGATGGACTATCTTGAATCCAAGCTTTGACCTATGAAATTCACAGCAAAAAAAAGGAATAAATCCCTATGACAAGTTAGTATGATCATCGTTTTTCTTTTTGATATTTACATGGATAATTATGATCAATTACTCACTCCTGGTATATGACTAGTTAGCATATGAAAACTCAATATATGTTTGCAGTAACTTAACTGATTGAGCATATTGAGGTTTATAGTGTTTACCATTATATGAATACATAATTGTTTGTGTTGGTATATATAGGTATTGCTAATTAATTCAAATATAAGATAATGTGACCACATGAATTTAGTACAAAAGGAAGCTGATGTGCAGTTGTGCACCATGGCCAGAACCAAACGCAATTGCCTAGATAATGTACGTCTCATGTGAAAGTTGAAGCTTGGCCAACCTCCTACTACTTTGAAAGTTGCAGCGAAGACTTTAGTTATTAAGCAAAGAGGACGGAAAGAGACGAAAAGTAAAAGAGGATGAAAAGAGGAAGATTTAACAAGCAAAAGACGACGATAAGAGATTACAAGTAAAAGAGAAAGAAAAGATCATGGAAGTAATTAATCAAAGTGGAGGAATTGATTTTTTTTATATTGTTAGTGTTTAAAACTTTGGCAATTACGTTTTTATATCTGGAGATGTAACTTCGATTATCGGTTTGAAATGAAGTTTAACACTTTAATCATCGGTCGACAAGGAGGCATGCTTGATCATTTTAGCGTCATTGCTCGTTACTTTAGGTTCAACATATACATGACAAAAGAAACATGGTAGATTGATCATGAATAAATTAATTTTAATTAAACGGATATAAATATGTAATATATATAAGTTTTAAAATGGGGAAATATGTAAAAAAAACAACTTTAGTAAAGATAAGGGTAAAATTGTCATTTATTAAGTTAATTTTAATGAAATGGGAATATATGTAATACATATAGTTTAAGAATGGGATATATGTAATTAATTTTAAAGGCTGGGTAAATATGTAATAAACAATCTTAGTAAGGGGATATATGTAAATGCCTCTTAAAACTAAAAGCGATTACAATAAAGTGGCAGACAAACGCGCAACAAGCTACGCCACAACTCCCTTTTGAATAGCAAAATCAATCATACTAAAAACGAGACGTTAGGACTTAGGAGCCGAAAAAGTACCATGTACAACTCGTCGAACCCTGCTTAGAAAATTCACAGCCTCCGAGGCCAGAAACCCAGATGTATCAAAAGTCAAAGGGAGAAACACATGTTGATTCTTTAAACAGGCTTTCTCGTAACTTTGTCCAATTCGACCTTCAACACAGCCTGACCCACAACAAACTCACGGTCCCTAAGTTGTTATCTTCTATTAAAGAGTTTCAAAAGGTAACAATGGTGTAATGAGTCATGGAGGTTTTCCCTAACGGTTACCTCAGGGTAGTCATGTATTCGAGTCCCGTGACTAGGAGTGTTTGTTGTTCAAAAAGAAAAAAGCAAAGCAAATGGTGTAATGATTGCTTAGAGTTCAAACCATTGATGACCTAAATCCTGCAATGAATAGATGCCCGAAATCTCCCTCTTCATAGCCATATGTTGTATAAAGCTAGTACACATAGGGACCCTATTAAGTAGTCCCCAGCTACAACCAAATAAAGGCCAAACATCATAAAGTTCCCAATTAAGATAACATGTCCAAAAAAGTTAATACGTCGGTCCGCGAAACCTACCTAGGTCGATCGGGAACTTATTCCTTTAGTTGAGGACTTAAGGGTACTGCCGTTTAAACCGCGCTCGATGCTTGAACTTGCTCACCGCTCGCTCGGCAAATGCTCGCTCGTTTGTTCGCTAGGTTGTAAACGAGCCGCTCTGCTCGGTTCGGTTTGTAAACGAGCCAAGCAATGAGCAATGTCTGCTCGGTTCAGTCGGCTTGAATATCTTTAATTTATTTTATATATGAACAAATATATAAATATATAGACAACACACATCAATATAAGTATTCAATTTTTAAACCCTTTCAAATTTTTCCTATTCCGTCAATTTTATAGTTTTATTAATTTGATTCAAGTTTTTAGAATACTAAAAGTTTGTTTACATGTTCATTATATCTCATTTCAAACTTATTTCTCCTAAAAAATTACAACCTATTATACGTTTATCTAAAAACTACTAATTTAATTGTTTACAAAATATATTATTTACAGCCTTTAAACTTGTTTCTTATTGAAAATTTTAAAGTGAAAAAGATATAAAAAAATACTCAAAATCGCTTGATGTTCGATCAAAAAATGCCTGGTTCAATTTTGGCTCGTTTCGTTTTTCGCTCAGTTCGAATTTCAGCTGTTCGATTCAGTTCGTTTGTAAACGAGCCAAGCAACGAACAAGGATTCGCTCGGTTCGGCTTGGCTCGTGAGCAGCCCTACTTAAGGGTATATATTATTAAACGAGGCTAATTTCCTGACTTTTCTACGAGTCATCAACCACATTTCTCATTTTTGAAAATAGTATGAGGGAAACATGATTAGTAGAATTATGTTTTCAAGTTCTTTGGATATTTAGTACCTAATTTACCGAAGATATTAATACCATAGAGTAGATTGCCTTGTGTTTATAAATTGACAAATGCTTAAATTAAATTATATTAAAGATTGGATTGATAACAAAATCAATGCATACACGTACATATAGATGCATCATGCATCTTTTGTAAAAAGAAAAAATGAAGAAAAAAATACAGTAATATGAAAAAAACAAACTATTTTCTTTACTAACGACTCAAACCTATTTACTTCTTACTCCTAAAGACCTAAAGTACCGCATGAAATTATTCTACATCCATGTCAGGATGTAACATGATCTTCTTCCTAAAAGACAAGAGTCGTTACCCAATAACCAAGGCTAGAATGTCAACTAAACCAAGCTTAATGACGATTATAACTCAAAAGTGAAATGTGACTATTTTGGTGAAAACATGTAACTATTTAAGTCATATGGTGACTTTCCTGTAATAGCAGCGCATGCATAGTAAGGTTACAAAGTTAAATGTTGACCTAACAAATTTATTCCATCCCATCCATAAAAAATGTTAAATGTTTTGACCAAACGACCAGGAAACAAGAACAGAAAATTAGTACATCTAGTAGTAAATATAATCAGGACACTCCTACCTATCAGTTTCATTACGAAGGGTAATCACAATTATATCACTACAAAACAAATGAGTATCACTGACATCTGTCGTTGAAAGGTGTCGACAGAAATCTGTCAGTTAAGGACAATCGTAGGGTAATCTCACTTGCGACAGATAGTGGCAAACATACACCACAGAGGGATCATTGACTGAATACCATGCCGATGGATCACCAACAACTTTTATAAGATTATCCAAATAAAACTAGCTAGTCTTTTCCGACTGATTCAGTGATGAACAATCCATATGCCAACGGGATATTAAAATGCTACCGATGGAATCTCCCTCGATAAAATCATAAGTAAAATTTTTAGCCATATAGCAACATTGTTTAAATGAGATTATCACCGCATGTAAAATGGTATGCGTGACAATGTTCGCATAATACGTAAGATTTGAAAAAAAAAAAACTCATTTAAATTTAAAAAAAAAATAAATTATGTATATATATATATATTATATGCCGAATTTCATTAAACATTAAAGAGAAAAAATACTCAATTTTATGGTATATTGAAATGTTGAAGCACATAAATGTTACTTGAGTTTAAAATTTGATGAATTGGCACTTAAAAAAAAAGTCAAGACTATTTTTTACCATTTCTTCAGTAACTTTCAACTAATTACAAAGTGTCACAAAATGTAGCATCTTAAAAATTTCGGTTCAAATTTAACAATTTAGAAATATAAAAAACTAAAAATAATTCTAAAATATATTATGGAAAATATGATATAAAAAATAGGAATATCCCACTTTGAAGAAATAAGAATATGGGTTTGTCCCAAATCGGTGAAAGAAGAAAATGGAGTTATCCACATGGGTATAAATAAGAAAAGAGAACTTTTCCCACGTTGTTAGAAAGAAAACTTGTAAGCTCTTTGTAAGGAATATAGCTCACATAAAACTCAATGGCCTTAGCGAGGGTGCGTAGCACCCAACGCGCAGGGGAACAAGCGAAGTGTGATGGGCGCAATGTGGCTCTTTGATGACGAATGCTTGCATCGCAGCGAGCTGCTTGAGAGCCCCCTTAGTATTTTTGGTGGAAAACAAAATTTTTATTCCCATTACACTAGGCGATGGATGGAGATAGACCTCGTGGTGATATGCGAAGAGTTATAGATATCCGGAAAATTTTGGTATTCATCACGCTACGCGACGAACATTTTGATGACCCATTGCTATACGCAGCGTGGAGGCTACTCAGCCGTGACACGTGGCATATCTAGAGCTAACTCAGTAGACCTATATGGTCGTCGTGCTACGCGATGACCTTATGTTAAGGCCGTCATGATACGCAACAGATCTAAAAAAATCAACTATAAAAGGGAGGTGATCTAGCTTTCATTCTTCGCTCATTTCCATTTGTTCTCTCACACTTTCTTTATAGTATAAGTGTTGGTATAATACCTTGAGTAGCTACAACAATACCTTGTTCGATTGATCGAGACTTTAGTACACGAATCCAAATCTCGGCCTTGACAAGGTGAGACTTTGTGCCATCGTGTAAAGTTTTTAATCTCGTGATTATCGTTAAAACTTTTCGATTTATACTAATATATATGTACTACACTAGGTGCTTAATACCAGAAAGCTAATAAACAGTAAACTAGCTAGCAAGGTGAGACATTCGAGTTTTTGTACAACTTATATTTGTGTGAGACAACAAGTTTTCCAATACTGTCATGGTAGATAATCCAATGCTTTCAAAAATTTTAATTACATTACAGTGATTAAGTGTTTGTAGACTTACGGGATGGTTAATACTGGTATTGTGGGATTTTGTATACAAGGCTTTCCTAATGAACTATTACACATTACTTGTTGGATAAGTGTTAACCAATAATATAATATGACCATAGTCACTGATACGGTCGAGTGAGAAGTACCTTTCAGTAATTTGTAAGCAGACATGTGTAAAAATATCTTAATGATGTAACTGTAAAAATGTGTCATTTACAAATGAATGTATTACCAGTATTTCTTGCTGATCAAATATTTTTTTAAATATGTTTCAATTGACTTGTTAAAGATAAAGGAATGATGTCTGCGGGTTTTTTGTCACACCCCGACTAGCACAATGTGGAAGCATAAAACGGGAATGTAACAGACACCTCTGATATCAACACATTGTTTATAAAGAAACATTACAAACCAATTTACAATATATTACATTTCCTTGTTCTATCATTGTTTAACAGTCTAGGCGATACAAACAAAACTAGTTCGTTAATTATACACTCTTACTACTATCGCCCTTGCTTCTATTCACGTAGCATCAACCACACACTTCAGGCAAGTAACAGGTCACCAAATCATTCCAATTTAGGTACACCTGAAAAGCAGTTTAAGACGGGTCAACTACTAGAGTTGGTGAGTTTCACGAGTTTCAAGAAATCAGTAATGAGTATTCACAAGTCAACACTTGTAATCATGAAACAAGTATGTATGTATGTAAATGATGTATGTGATGTAATTATGCTAAGCTACAGTGAAGCCTGGACTATTCGTGCTGCGTGCCTCCATTTCCCACGCTCAATCAACCACTGTGGCTCCCCTTCCGCCCACTACATGCCCCGGCAGCTATGTCTAACACCACATAGCCTGTTTGTTTAAATATGGTCATGTGCAAACGGCGCTATGTGACACGGCAACCAGGCCGATTCCGTTTGGGTTTGTCAAACCAATAGTACTATTCACAAGCCACCGGCTCGAAGTTAATCACTGTGATTGTGGGGACTTTCGTGTGTTAGCACTTAGATAATTCACATCAGTACATGTTTTCAGGTATGTATATGTAATCTAACATGCTTTTCACCCCAAAAGTTCGTAAAACAGTTTAAAAGTGGGGATCATGAAACTCACGGTTTTGTAGATATTTCGTATTGTATCAACTCGTGGTTTGTTCAGTCCGCTATCAGTAGTTCCTATAATCAATATTATAATAATATTAATATTTTAATATTATTATAATCTCAATACTAAAATGGGCTGTATAACTAATCTGGGTGTAGCTGGAACGCCTAGAAAGTGGCAATAGGCTTAGGTTGTGATGTTGTTCAATGTCTAATACTTAAAATCGAACTTGGCTCATACTCCCGTTTTCCCAGATGGGCAAAGTTGCTCGTTTACGCGTTCAGAAAACAGTTATGGGAAAATAAGCTTGGGTAAATGTATTGGTTAACAAAATGATTAAGTTATAAAGAAAGATCACATATTGGGGTCCCGGATTAGCCACGGGGCCCGTTTCCGTTTATTCAGTTTGATTTGAGAAGAAACGCGCACAATCCACCCGGATTGTCCAGGTTTCTCATAGAAAAGTTCGTTTTTACTTAATTAGTCCAAAAATATCATTTTTGATCACTCTTGGTGTTTTGATACTCCCGCGGATTCACTAGTCGCGAACTTGCCGGTTGTTGTAAAAACTGAATTTGTTTAATATTCAGATTAGCATAATTAATTAACCGTTAATCATTAAACTATGAAAATTTGACCACTTATCAATTAAAATATGTATATTTTTATAAAAATATTTCTGGAATTTATTTACTGATTTATTAATTTATAAAAATTCATTTTTTCAGCTATATTTCGCCTGAAAATCGTCCGTTTACCCCAAACAATTTCCAAAAATTCACCAAAAATTCCTGAATACTCAAATCATGTCCCAAAATAACCTATATCAATTCCAGAATGTAAAAAGCTCATGCAATATTCTTTTCGGCCCAAATTCGGCTGTAAAAATTCACACGAACGCAAATAAACAAAACACCTTTAAACTTCTCAAAATGATCCCAAAATTCATATGTGATCAAAATATATCAAATATGAGTTCCCAGAAAAATTTCATAATTTTTGAAGTACTTTAGCCATTTTTCCCAAATAAACGTCCCAATTCGGTAATAAATTCGCCAAATATTCTCGGATGGTCGAAAAATTACCAACTTTGAACAGGGACTTATTGACATGGTCCCTGATTTTCCTGCAAAATTTCAAGTCCTAACAATATGCACATCATAACCTTAACCTAAATAGCCCGTAAGCGAGTGTTTCGGCATTACCTTAGCGGGTTTGGCTCGTTTCCGACCTTTTAATCAAGTTTTCAGGTTCTTGTGCTTCTAATCAAGCTAGGTACAAGTCCTATATCACAAACCAAGCAATATTTCATCAACATAACAGCCCTTAAGTTAGGGTTTCGGCTAGTGCACAAAAACGAACTTTTGAACCGTAAAAACGTCGTTTCAACCCTTTAATCCGTGTTTATGGCCAAAAAATTATCAAAACAGGTTCCTTACCATGTGTATGATCAAAACATGTTTATGGACCATTTTTAGGATTTTTACACGGCTAGGAATGATTTTTAGTAACCAAGACATGTTTTTATGGTATTAAACAAGTTTAAACAAGTTCCAAAGCTACTTATTTAAGCTCTTACCTTAGGGTTTTGGAAGTTTTCTGGCTGAAACAGAAGTGGTGTCCAGAGTTTTCCAAGAAATGATGTTAAAAATGGCTTGAACCTAGTTTAAATATGAAAGAATAAACAAGGGGGTGGCGGCTGCGATCGGACCATCATGGGCCCCCTTTGGGCCCATTTTGGCCCAAGTTTCTGATTTCTCAAGCCCAAATACGAAAATCCCGGTCCAAATTTAGTTCGGGTTCGGTTTTTGACGCGAAAAACTTATCGGGTGCGTTAAACAACGCGAAAACGAGTGTTTTTCGGCTAGTTTTGTGTGAAATTATAAAAACATACTATATGTTTGTAAAAATCAAAAATATTTTCACGGATCGCCTAAAACATTTCAAATAAGTGTTTGGTAAGTCTTTTTCGGCTTAACGGATGATACAATGCTTGGTTTGTAACTATCTTTCGCGTTTAAATCTATAGCGGGTAGTTAAACGAGCATGTTTTCGTTTAACTTGTTTGCTATTAAACTAAGGCCATATTTCTAATATTTTAGCTTATATAGATCGTATATATCTTATAAATGGCCCCCCGAGATATCTGGGTCATAACCCGACCCGTTCGGTTAATCGTTCGTTTGTTACGCAAAAGGCGTTTATTTACTTAAACGGTAAATACGAGCTGAGGTGTACCTCGTTTTGGCTCAAATGTCACATTTTTCAACTTAAATAAGTGGCTCATTATCAGAATAAAGAAACATGCTTTGTAAATTAGTGTTTCCCTACAAACCTTAGTACACATAAATGTGGATTTTATCCCGGTTTATAAAACAAAAATTAGGGTGTTTTACACTCTGATAAATTTTTTTAACTACGGTTTTAATGAATTTTCCGCTGTCAAATATTTTAATAAACACTGATACTACTATTTGCGTTCACGGCTCCCCTCCCGAGATATAGGGTCGGGGTTTGTGACACAAAATCAGTTTTAACCATTAAACTAATTTGAATACGGGTCTAGATTGTTTCTTTTTATGAAGTTACAAAACTAAAGTTGATAGAAGTTCTCTAGTTGATTTTTATCTATTTGGAAGTGACCATGGATTGGAATTTGATGATGAGAGGGAGAGGCGAAAGAAAGAAAGCATTATTGATAGGTAGGAATATTCCATGTGATAGGCTCCATATAAACTTGGACTACTGAACCAACAGGACAAAAGAGTATAACCAGACGGCAATTCATCTTACAGCCTATGACCCAACCTGTTCACTTTAAACTAGGCCATGTAATAATAATATCATGGAATGGAAATAAAAACTAATAATAATAAATTAATTAATTAACTTTAAAATCAAATCACGAAAGTAACATTTGAATTTTATTTAAACCATTGACTGGCCTGGCCTTAAAAGACCTTATAGAAGAGCTTTTAGAGCATCGTTTGTAAATAGATCAAAAAGAGAAGAGAGAGAGAAAGAGGAGAGAAGGCATGGCTCAAAATCCACCGATTTTGCCATTCCCCGTTGCTCATTCTCTTAGATTGCAACATACATGATGCGGACACTCTATAAGACGTACAACTTCCTTATCATATGTATTGGCGAAGTCATGTCAAATGTCACACCCCAACCTAAGGCGGAAATGTCGGAGCGTGATCTGATTGATCACAGCTCGAAGATACTATCATATATATAAATAACAATATCTAATTAATTATTTCATTCAAATAATACACACAATATCCAAATATAACAAAACAATTCAAATACACAAATATGAGCTCAAATAACGATTACCTTGATTATATCATAAGGTCTTGTCTACATGTCCAAACTTCAATCTTCAAATACAAGCAACCTGCATATGCGTAGAAAATGGAGTTTGTCAACAACACATGTTGAGTGAGATGATCACCAATTTTGACACAACAAATAATAATATATATAAATAGATAATTGATAAACGATAAGTGATAAATACGCAAATCAACCATGTGATAATAATCAATCAAATCATAACAAAACATGTATATAACCAAATCGCGCTAGTTTGCCAATGAATCATTGCCATGCGTATCGGGCATTGATTACAATGACTAAAATAGTCGGTTTACCTTTGCCAAGCTGACGTAGGTCGTCGCGGTCTACTCAAAAACAATTAATTAAATACTTAAATACCTATAACTACTACGGATAAGTAAGGTCGTCTCCACAGGAACTCAAGGAAAGTGCTAATTTAATATTACTAAATTAATTATTAAACTAAGGCGGACAGACGATGTCAAGCGGTTTTTAGAAAAAAGATTAAAACTAACAATTACTTAAAAACGATTTGTAAACAATATTAATTAAAAGTATTCATTCTAGGTTCGGGTTATGTGTTCCATACGTCAATCACATATTCTCTAGTCTTTGGTTTTGTAATAATTGTTAGTCCTATGGTTTGATTTATGATGACAAACGATACCCTAACCGAATTGTTGACACAAATGAACCCGGACTTCACAATTGCCAAATCTATGTCTAGGACAACTAACTCAATGATAAGGTTTGATGATTCTAGTTCAATGACACAAGAGCTTAAACCCTAAATGTTGATGAACAACCAAACAAACGTTACACAGATCAATAATCGCAAACACAAACTTTAATCAACCAAACAATCAACTAAGCAAGACAAATTCATATAAAATCAATCAAGCTATATTCATAAAGCACAAGAATCTGATCATAACAGTATATTACACAAAACCTTAGCCTAGAATGAACACACATGACTAGCTGGACATCGACATAATCGTTAAAGCACTTATCTTGATGAACATACGATCGTAGGACAAACCGGAAGCTTAGGGATGGCTGAAAGTCGCCTAGAACACCTCTTCTGCCTCTGGAAGTCGATATATGCCGAAAAGGGTCGAAAAATCGTTTATATAGTGAAAAACCCTAATTTTTGCCGACATTGAGCATCTTCGCGTATCGCGAAGTTGCATGTTCTGCATCTTCGCGATATGCCAATATGCAACTGACTTCAAATTCAGATTCCTCTTGTTGAGAAACATGAAATTCATATATTATGAATTCCGTAACTCATTTTCTAGGCCGAGATATGCCCGTTTTACTAAAAGACACTTTCCTGGTAACCCATCTTGTTCAGTTTTCACGTTGACTTCAGGTTTTTCATCCAATCCTTTCCCGAATCCTTCTTAACCCTCAATATATGTTTCCCAATCCTTCCATCTTCTCGAGGCTTGCTTAATCTTCATTTGGATGGCTCTGAATTAGCTCGTTTAAGCTCCTTAACTTCCAATGTCCTAAAAACACATAACAATGCTTGAAGTTCCAATGTTCATTCGTTTATTAACCTAAATATAACTAATTAATATATAATAATAACTAACTTTTACCCAACCATCACATCCCCACACTTATCCTTTTTCATTCCAAAAAAGACTTTGCAATGGAATCAGAATCAGGGATTATCTTTACAAAATACTTCATAGATTATCTTAATTAAGCACAAAGAACACAAAAAACCACGATTGCGACCCACGCCTTAATACTTACCGGGAAAAATAAGGTGCGACGGTTTTATTAATTTATATCATTAAAATGGAACCCACACCTCAAAGCCCTGAAGCCGTCTTACCATGCTTCATTATAGTTTTACCTAACAGACCACCCCAACTTGACTTAAACCTTAAGACTAGACGATCAAAATTTTGCACATTTGTACAATTTTTCAAGCCCATATGTAATAGCTAAGACAATCTTGGATATTTTATCGAAACCAAAACCCAAACTTAAATATTAAAGTCTACCAAAATGGCCATTAGATACGATTAAGGTGCAATTAGGTAACCAACTAGTAAATAGCACCCACTACATGACATACCCCCATTATCAAACAATACCCCGAAGTCCATCACCATACGTGAGTAGGCACGAATTCATCTATAAGGCTTACATATGACGTGTCCCATGTGGTCCGTTTCTTAATGGTAATGAGACGCGAGCACTGGGACCCCATATGACTAACAGCGTGGATGATCAAGTCAGTAGTGAATTTTTACTTTTAAAGCACTTTTTGTGATCATGTTTATTGACTTATAAATTGGCAGATAAACTGCGGGTTTGCTCTTTTTAAGCTTTTTTAATATGAATAAATCCACTTAGGATTTATGCATACCAGATGATAAACCGCATACCGACCCATGGTCTCCGTTCCCCATGGCATCCCATCAATACAGGATTTAAGACCATAAAACCATACGCCTATGAAGTGTTAGCCACTTAACTAGCAGTTTTTTCATTTATGTTTATATCACAAGCCATTTAGCATACTCTAATGTTAAGCCTATCCAACCATTGTACTATAGACTATTCATATTAAAATATACTTTTGGTGATCAAATCTAATAGTAAGGCTTGAGTATGGCCTAATCTTTCATTCCAGTCCTTACACAGGCTTGGCTAAACAAACAAAACCCTGAAGGCGTTTCTCACTAAAAATCAAGCATTTAAAGTTCAATTAAGTCAACAACCAAATTATCCTTTAATTCTCAAAGCTGAGCCTACCAATACATCTCAAATTACGTGTGCTCCCATTTTATTTATCTCTTATTATATAATAATTTTGAAAAATAACCCCCGATTTTCCGATCATTTCCCATTATTGTGCAAAAATATTAATTCAAGGAACATTAAAAACTTTTATATTTTCAATTTCTCCCCCATCCCTACACTTAAGGCAAACATTGTCCTCAATGTTTAAAACTATGACAACTAAAATAGGGACGGGGTTAAAATTTACTTTGACAATTTTAAAACTGGGCTACGGCGCCATTTTGACGTTGGTTGTCGCGGTCTACTCAAAAACAATTAATTAAAGACTTAAATACCTATAACTAGTACGGGTAAGTAAGGTCGTCTCCACAGGAACTCAAGGAAAGTGCTAATTTAATATTACTAAATTAATTATTAAACTAAGGCTGACAGACGATGTCAAGTGGTTTTTAAAAAAAGATTAAAACTAACAATTACTTAAAAACGATTTGTAAACAATATTAATTAAAAGTATTCATTCTAGATTCGGGTTATGTGTTCCATACGTCAATCACAGATTCTCTAGCCTTTGGTTTTGTAATAATTGCTAGTCCTATGGTTTGATTTATGATGACAAACGATACCCTAACCGAATTGTTGACACAAATGAACCCGGACTCCACAATTGTCAAATCTATGTCTAGGACAACTAACTCAATGATAAGGTTTGATGATTCTAGTTCAATGACACAAGAGCTTAAACCCTAAATGTTGATGAACAACCAAACAAACGTTACACAAATCAATAATCGCTAACACAAACTGTAATCAACAAACAATCAACTAAGCAAGACAAATTCCTATAAAATCAATCAAGCTATATTCATGAAGCACAAGAATCTGATCATAACAGTATATTACACAAAACCTTAGGCTAGAACGAACACACACGACTAGCCGGACATCGACATAATCGTTAAAGCACTTATCTTGATGAACATACGATCGTAGGACAAACCGAATGCTTCGGGATGGCTGAAATTCGCCCTAGAACACCTCTTCTGCCTCTGGAAGTCAATATATGCCGAAAAGGGTCGAAAAATCGTTTACATAATGAAAAACCCTAATTTTTGCCGACATTGAGCATCTTCGTGTATCACGAAGTTGCATGTGCTGCATCTTCGCGATATGCCAATATGCAACTGACTTCAAATTCAGATTCCTCTCGTTGAGAAAAATGAAATTCATATATTATGGATTCCGTAACTCATTTTCTAGGCCGAGATATGCCCGTTTTACTAAAAGACACTTTCCTGGTAACCCATCTTGTTCAGTTTTCACTTTGACTTTAGGTTTTTCATCCAATCCTTTCCCGAATCCTTCTTAACCCTCAATATATGTTTCCCAATCCTTCCATCTTCTCGAGGCTTGCTTAATCTTCATCTGGATGGCTCTGAATTAGCTCGTTTAAGCTCCTTAATTTCCAATGTCCTGAAAACACATAGCAATGCTTGAAGTTCCAATGTTCATTCATTTATTAACCTAAATATAACTAATTAATATATAATAATAACTAACTTTTACCCAACCATCACAAGCGAATCGGGTTCCGGTTACTAAGACGGTCGTATGATCATACTAATGAGAATCTCCAAATGTTGTCAAGTAAACAATTAAACATGTAGCAATTAGCAAATAGCATTCAATTGATATTCACAAAATGATTATGTTTGCGATTTTGTGTATATATATATAGGATAGAAAATATGAGTAAGTACGCATATGTCCCAAAAACATTTGAAAATAGTGTATAAAAAAGGAAATGATCAAACTCACCTTAGATCAATGATAAGTGATTAATAAATGTGATTAAACGAGCTATGGAATAAGCGAGTTGTCCACTACAGGTCAAATGTTATAAATGATCAGAATATGAATCTGTGAGATATGATAATACAATTAAAAACAAACTCGTGGCCGCTGGAATCAATCCAAACGGACATTTAGAACTCAAGTTATGTTATATTTAAGATTTAAGCGAGCCGGTACTGACTAGAATCCGAACAACGAGTAGGGAGTCGGGTTTTGGTCAATAGCCTTAAATTTCGTTTCGAGAATAAAAATATTCTGGATCGAACGTTGAATCCGACTAGAAGTGTGAGAAAACGATAAGTCAAAGTTGTTGACTATTTTACCCTTTATCTGGTTTTAAAGCAATTGACAAGTCAATACCCTTCAATCTTAGAAATTGATTGAAGGTTATCGACTAGGGAATGTTTATGAATGAAAACTCAGTTTACAACTTACCCAGAAAATGAACGAACAAAGAGATATATCGAGTCAACGGTCCTTAGACTTGCAAAGTCAACCGTTTTATGAACGGTTCTTCAACAAAACACCAAAAACCGAGAGGATTCGAGATGGCAGAGGTTAATGACGGCTGAGGACTGCTCGTTAGGGTTTATGTAAAGTTTTATGGCAGAGGTTTAAGGGTTGTTTATATAAGAAAAGCTAAATTGAACTATTTATGGCTTTTTGGCCCGTTTAAGCAAGTAAATATGTATTTTATGACAAAATCAACGAAATAAACACAAAGATTCATTCTTGGGCAGTAAATAACGAATTAGGACTTGTATCTTGACTATAATACGTTTACTTGGTCCTTACTTCTCGCGATTCATGCTTAAAATAACCGATTTTATGCCAAAACGAGCTAATAAACGAAAACGAACTAGGATTCTGCCAAGCTAGGCCCAACAGGTGGACTAGCCACCGCGCGGCACCGCGGGTGTCCAAGAGACAGGTTTCACAAATTTACAACTTTAGTCCCTTTAGTTTGTATCTTGATCTTTTAATGAACTTTTGTTGAGATAATTGAGAATAAACACTATATAAAACATGAGGCACTTAAATTGAACATATGAAAACTTGATCATTCATAAATACAAAGCATCATTATGGTTTAGGATTCGAATAAAGCTCGTAACATGATAAAATGAAACCGATACGACAACGGTAAAACCCGAAATATTACATCAAAGAGTGAAAACCAAACTAATGGATGATTACAATGACATATATATACAACTTCTTTGTTTTTTTCTTCCTTTTGTTTATTTAATTGTTTTCAAGTCCAATTTAAGTTTTATGATTAGTGAAAGCGAGTATGGACATGACTTCCTCATTTGCATGATTGGTAACTCTATATAGTAGCCCCCCAAAAGCTTCCTTTGCATCCTTACCAGACATAGAAAAATATGTTTGGTGAATGATGTGTTGGAATCAACACACGTTTTTATAAGTAATTAATCTCATATTTTACTATGTTTTGCTGTAAATCTTATATAAATAAGTAATGTTTTATTTTGAGTAATTTATGTGTATTGATGGAAAAGAAAGTGAATTGGGCTACGAACATCAAGAATAAAATGATCGAGTTGAACCGAAGAAGTAGACCAAGTTTTAGACATATAAGGTCCTTGCACAAATGTGTAAGGCTCATGCCTTAATTGATGATAACGTGACAAGAAAGTTTTTGGTGGGCCCTTGGATTTGTACATTCCATGCACAGTAAAGCTCTCACTAACCGTGCAAACAAAAAAAAAAATAGGGAAAGCTCCTTTTAAACCGTAAGTCATCGTGGTGAAGAGGAGAGACCGAAAGACTTTTGAGGAGACTGTGCAGGCGAAATACGACTTCTAAACCTGAATGTTATAGATATCCTTGAACTGCTATTTTTCCTTTTTTTTTTTTTTGCTTTTATTTAGGATGTTAGGCTAAAAGCCATAGTAACTATCTAGACGAGATGATTCATGGTTGATTCGATTATTATGGATGTTTGATTTATCTATGTAGGCTTGATTTCAATGGTTTGTTATGATAATCTTGTGATGTGTATGATTGCATGATATTAGAGTTTGTTCTATTGAGTTATGTGAATTAGATATGTCTTTCAACGAACTTATGCTAGTTAGATTCGATCTATTTATCTCTAGGTTATATTGACGTATGTTAATCTAGGGCTTAAAACATAACTCGTAACATACAACACGGTAAAATAATCGGTAAAACATTTGAGCTACCTATAGAAAATATCTAAATAAAATGATTTGGAAACCCGTTAGTGTTTTCTTTTAGCTAATCTTATATAGGTCTTAAGCCGCGTCTGGTTAAAAGACTTAAGCCGTTGATATGCATGAGGATAGTTTGATAAATTCTAAATCACAAGCGTTCATGTTCTAAATCTTAAGTTTTTGTAACAAACCTAGTACAATTCAAGATATAAAAAACCTATCTTGTTGCTCGTTTGCTTTCCGATTCAACGTGACGACTACCTTTAAATCTACCTATACTATTAATGCAACACAATATTTCCACGTGTCATTCAATTAGACTCTCCATATAGGCTGCTAAGTGTACAAGTTTCTATTTTTACAATTTTCCCTTCATGAATGATAAAATGAAAAATATGTTGTTGGTTGGAATCAAACTCACAGCCTTGCTTTTAAAATGTTTGTGGCTTACCAACTCAACTAGAATGAACTGATGTTAACCTTCTCTTTTTCTTAATCATTATAGATTCACAACATTCCATTTTACTTTATTTTTTTAATCACCCGTATATCACACGGACCCCGTCTTAGTAAAGATATATTATAGGTATATAAGGTTTTGGATCCCCATATATTTAAGTAACAAATTTAAATCAGATCTCTATACACCCCAACAAAGAGATAAATCTTAAAGCTGCAAAAAAGCATATACATTTCATCATCTTCTCAATTCCCAATGTGTGAGTTTCCGTGTAATCAAAATATTAAATAATAATTATTATTATTATCCAATCGGAGTATGGGAAGAAGAGAGTGGTTGTCCAAGGCTTCCGGCGGCGTAGACGGTGGTACTGGTGGTCGGAGATCACCATCGGCACCGGCTACTAAACCCATGAACAGAAAAACGATTAAAGATAAAAACACTTCTGGTTGCATGAGTGTTATCTTCAACATGTTTGATGTTCAACACCACCAGTTTCGGTTTCATCATCCATCTTTCTTGTCATCAAAAGTTAAAGAAGAAACTGACTTAAACTTACCAGTAAGTTGATTTTTATTTTTATTTTTTGAATATTAGATCTTTTATCGAATTATAGTAAGATTGGTTGGTGTGTGATGGTTTTCAAAAAGTTAATATTTTTGAGAAAAAAGGTTAAATTTTTAGACAAATGTGTATATAATATTTTTTTAAGTGGTTGCATATTTAAGTCTCATGATAGATTGATAGATATGGCATTGTAAGATTTAATTAGTTGGTGTGTGATGTGATCATTTTCAAAAAGAAAAGAGAAAACACACTTGGAGCAAAAAATTTAAAATTTTAGACATGTGTATGTAGTGGTGTTTAAGTGGTTGTGGATTTAAATCTTACCATAATTAAAGACATAAAAATATAAATATGATAGTAAGATTAGTTGGTGTTTGATCAATTTTTTAAAAAAAGGGATTTTTTTTAAACGAAAGGTTTAAATTTTTAGATAAAAGTGAATGATGTTTATTTTTAAGTGACGGAGGGTTTTAGTTTTACGATAATTTTGACGTGAAAATCTTAATATAGATGGGTAAAATCCAAATCAAGACGAAACGAATGACTTTCACCGACGAATTATCAGAAAGTAGCAGCTCACCGGGTACTAAAACACCTAATCTCGTCGCAAGATTAATGGGACTCGATATTCTCCCGGAATATTCCTCCCCAAGACTATCCACTCCCGCGACTACCCACCACCACACTCGTTCATTACCCACGACTCCCAGAATGTCAGCTGTCAGCCGGCGGTCGACAGACAACACCGATCACCACCACCACCGGCTTTCTCTCCAAATCAACAAAGAGAACCGAAACAACAACAACAATAACAGCAACAATAGCAATAATAATATGATGCAACGTCGGTCGGATAATATGGTCAACCGACAAGTTGACCATTTGAAAACTCAATATGCAAAGGAGATTACAAACCAAGTGAGGGAAAGAATCAGCCGGAGATTAGATACGGACATTACAAACACATTGTCACCGATGACAAGTAATAATGATCGGAGAAGAGACTCCGATCTTGTTTTGCTTAAACCGAATAAATCTCCAACAGTAAAACTATCAAAACCGGTTAAAGATGAAAAGATTAAGAGAATCGCAAGTGAAATTAGATATGATTTGAGGTTAAAGAACACAACAAAGAAGAAGTCAACGGCATTGCCTAAACATGTGAAGAACACAACAAAGGTTGGTTGTTACAAAAGAGAGATGACATCATCTAGTTCAACAAGATCATCTCAGTTGAAGGTACTTTAATTTGGTTGTACATTAGTTCTGTTAGTTCTGATGTCATTCGTTATATTCCTAATACTGTTAGGGTTGGGATAAGTACCTAAATGTGTTAGAAATATGTATTTGACCAATCAATTTTTAAACGTATATTTAAAAACTCATTGACTCGGTTACCTTTTAATAATTACATGTGATTTTTAAACGATCAGGTTCTGTGACTTCTGTCATGTGTCATAAAATAGTCGGTCGCTGGTTTATTTAGATAAAATCGTCGAAGCCGACGAGATTTATTTTGACGCTTGACAAGATTTAATTTGGCATCCTATATGAGATTTACATACTTTGGCTTCTGACGAGATTTTATGGCTTCTACGAAGTTTTTCTTTTTCTTCTTTTTATTTATTTATTTTCTTTGCTTCCGACGAACGAGAACTTTTGAACAAATGGCAGAAGCTTGCTGGTTAAAATTCTGGTTAATTTAAAAACGATCAAGTCGACAAATTTTAGAGAGGAAATTATAATAATTAACAAGATAAATAGACATTTTTTCTCCATATTTGCGGTAAATGGATATTTTGGTTATTGTTTCAAGTCTTACGGCCGTTAACAAACTGAGTTATACGGCGGGGACCGACACTATTGGTTTAATTTAAGTTTGTGGGAATATTTGATTTTTTTGCAGGTGTCCTTACCTAGTAAACTAAACTCATCGTACAAAGATGTCACTCACAAGCCCACAACATCCACCGTCACCACCACCACCTCCTTCGCTAAAGGCGTTTCAATCTTACAACGATTGATCGAGGGAGATATGGAGAGGAGTACACGTAGGTTGTTGGCGACGGCGTTTGCGGCCGAGGCGGAGGATATAGTGAAAGAGGTGGAGAATGAGATCATGGAGAGTTTGGTGCATGAGATTGCGACGGAAACGGTGGTGTGACATGTTGAGGTGTTCATGTGATCAAATGCTAAATTATTTGGCACAAATGGCACGTATGGAAAGTCACCTTTCATCATGTGACAAAGTGAACAACATTGGGTTGTACAAGCACATGATTATCATAGTTATTTAGTTGTTTTTTTTGTTAAATATTTTCTTGTATAAATATATGTGTATGTTAATTGATATATGGAGAATATAATATGTTTAAATATATTTTAAACAAAAATGGTATCAATAGTCTTTTGTGTAAAGTCATGTGTGCTACAACATGCATGTTTATGTGTATATGTGATGTTTATGCATTTAGGAAAGAGGAAATGAAATTAAGAAAAACAGTGAATTAAGTTAAAAGAATATGAATTATATTTTATTTTTTTAATTTAACCGTTGCGTAAACATGGTTATGCCGTATGCGACTCTCGTGGTTCTCTATACAACATTGATTGTGAATAATTTAACAAGCTTGCATCAATAATATAAGTAGCTTAGATTGAAATCTTCCGGCTAAGGGCACGTCGCACATCTATCTAGACGTCACGCATCATGTTGTCCCCACCAACCATAAAATAAAAGTAGTTTAGGTTACTTGTCATGAAGATATTTCTAAGACTTGTATTTTCAAATTTATAACCTACCAAAGTAAAAGCTTGAAAGGTGGTGTTTCCAATTTAAATAAGAGAGCCATCTTCTCCATTTACCTTTCATGATTCAACTAAAATGGAAGCCTATTAATGCCTACAGATGAAAGTGGATGTCTAATAGCATACAAATAACTTGCATCATTATTATTTTTCAAATTGAAATAGTATGGCTCTCTTTCAACTTCTAATTTTCCCAAAGTAATACAGCACAACCACACATAGAGGTATATATATGCATAACCTTTTAAATATATAAGTTAACATTTTTTTCCATAAGTTTATAGTGACATGATTTTGTTTCGTTTTTATTTTTATAGTTTTGGATTTAGTAATTTGATAACTTACTTTTAATTTAATATACTATATATATTTCCTTTGAATTTTAATTAACTTTTTACAAAAATTCTTTGTTCATATCATATGTAATTTTTATGTATTTAGAAAAAAAAGCTAAGCGGAAATGAAATCAAAGAAACAGTTATGGTAACGGAAATGTATTAAAGTTTATCTTTTTCATTTAACCGAGGCATAAACGTCTTTATATGACTCATGCTATTCTCAATGTAATATTGATTGTGAATAATTCAATAAATTTGTATCAACAATACAAGTAGTTTAGGCTCATTGTCGAAAATAACTTTCTAGGATTTGTATTTTCAAATTTAAAAAATACAAAAGTAAAAACAAACTTGAGAGGTGTTGTTACCATTTTTCTTTTCGAACTGTAAACTTTTAAACTAATGGAGAAAACCGAACAAGACCCCCAACCCCCTCCACAACCCGGAAAGACCTAAACACATTAGATTTGAGTCAGCTTCTCCCTTTACCTTTTATAAATATTCAGCAAAAATAGAAGCCTATTAATGTCTACAGATGAAAGTGGATGTTAATAGCATTACAAATAACTTTTTCAACTTTTAAATTTTCCCAAAATAAAACAGCCCACCCACTGGCCACTCACACATAGAGGTATATCATATATATCATATATGTATAACCTTTCAAACAATATTATTTAACAGTCTCTCTATTTTTTTACATAAGTTTTAAAATAAATGTTTGTTTTAATTTTCATTTTATAGTTTTGGATTTAGTAATTTTCATAGCTTTTAAATATAATATATAAGAGTTCCTTAAAAAAAAAAAAAAACTCTTTGTCCAAATGTCACCTGAAATGATTATCAAGGAGCGTGATTCCATAGGCTGATTCACTACCACAGCAAGAATTCAAAAACTCAAGAATCTAATTCAGAGAGGGACAGTGATGACCTGACCCCATGATGAAAGCCCACTTCAACAAAACCCATGTGGGTAATGAAATACATGTATGCATAATTTAGGGCCGATCAAACTCGCTCGCTGCTTGTTCGGAAATTGCTCGGAAAATGCTCACTCGTTTTTTCACTCGATTGTAAACGAGCCACTCTGCTCAGTTCGGTTTGTAAACGAGCCAAGCAACGAGCAAATGTATGCTCGGTTCGGTTCTGCTTGAATATTTTTAATTTATTTTATATATAATTATATATGAACAAATATATAAAAATATGTAGACAAACACATAAAATATAAGTATACATTTTTTAAACACTTTAAAATTTTTCCTATTCCGTCAATATTATGGTATCATTAGTTCGATTCAAGTTTTCATAATACTAAAAGTCTGTTTACATGTTCATTATATCTCACTTTAAACTTCTTTCATCTAAAAAATTAAAACATGTTACACGTTTGTCTAAAAACTACTAATTTGTTTACAAAATATATTATTTACAGCCTTCAAACTTGTTTCTTATTGAAATTTTTAAAGTGAAAAAGAAATAAATAATACTTGAAAATCGTTTGACGTTCGATCGAAAAATGCTCGATTCGATTTTGGCTCGTTTCGATTTTCGCTCGGTTCAAATTTCAGCCATTCGGTTCGGTTCGGTTGTAAACGAGCCAAGAAACGAGCAAGCCTTCACTCGGTTCGGCTCGGCTCGTGAACAGCCCTAGCATAATTTCATCATGTTATGTTTATGGTCTAATAAGTGTGACGAAAAAGTGTTGTCACGTATGCGTCACTTAGGCAAGATTTGAGATCAGAATCACAGTCACTAAAGTATATAATGGTAATTAACGAGCGTGGCGATTTTTCTAATAATCTCATGATGAGCGGATTGCGAAGATAAGCGAGCAAATAAGACGGCCATGGACATGAGAATAAGTTTATGGCCTTTTAAATGAGTGTTTTGTTTGTCTTAGGTTTTATACTTGGGACCCTAGTTTTAAATTACTTGGATTACGATAATGTCCATGCATGCATCAACAAGGGTTTTTGAGTCGTAGTCTATCTAGAAGCAGCCTCTCTAATTGTCATGATATAGAAAAGGTTTGCTCTAATCCCACTCTCCCGAACTGGTAAGCTTTGTTATGAGTAAAGATTTATGTTTGTTTGTAATCTATGAGAAACAAGCGAAGCTTCTTAGCTACAAATATTTAGGCAGACTGGCAAAATGGATCTCTCTAACAATTCCATGAAGCAAATATTTTCATTCAAAGGGGATCGACTTGATTATCGGTGGATTGGTGGAATGGTCAGCTATTTCATCATCAGTTACGAATATGATTAAACGCAACGATGAGACAACAAGTGATGGTGGTCGTCGTACGATTGAGTAAAGGGCGTGCTATTGGTCGTCTGAAATCATCATCATGCCTAAATCTGGGTCGGGTGGTCGCCGATTTTATCATCAATTTGAGAGGAAAATAACATGGAAGATTTTAACATTTTTTTTTTTAATTTTAAAATCAAGGGTCAACCCAATGATCAAATGCATGATGACTTAACAAACAATAGAGACGATATACATAACGTGTTACACCTAAAGACGAAAATTGAATTTCCAACAGACGACAACTATAAAAGCTATAAAATTATCTCTTTCGACTCACCTATTTTTATCCTTTGATCTAAGTATCAGGCTTAACTGATCTGACCTGACCCGACCCGACCCAAATCATACACCACTCGAAAACCGCAAAATAATATCTAAATGGTCCAACTAAATAAATGAATATTAAGGGCCCAACCCTGTGATCCTATGTTTCAAGCGCCAATTTTTCAATTCAAATAATATCCTCTCACTCAAAATCATTCATGAAATCATCCCAAAACTTATTACACAACGCAAACAATCAAAACTTGCCTACAAAGAGCAAAACAAAGCATCAAAACAATATATGTTTTCATTACCAACAGTGTTGATATATCGGAAAATAGTACAAATTCGATTTATGTCTAGAAAACGTCATACAAATCACCAAAACAGACCCCCCCCCCTTCAACGTACAACTAAAACCGCCACCGACGCAGATACCACTTGTACATTGCAGGGTTTGAACTTTGATTCAAATAAAACCTTTTTTTACCGCTCACTTTATTAACATCACCCCGACTTATTCCTCAACCGTCACATTTCAAGATTTTGTAAACTTCGTCGCGTGTAGGCATTGCTGGAATCGCTCCTTTTTTTGTCACGGTTATGGCCCCACACGCGTTTGCAAATAGAAGTGCTTCTCTTAGTTTCGTTTCATCCTACATTTACAATAATAAAATATATTATTGTGGGCCCCAAGAACTTATAAAACAGTTAATATTGTACCTTATAAAACAGTTAATATTGTACCTTGTAAAGATTTGTATCTGAAGCTAAAACGCTTAGTATTCCACCGACAAACGCATCTCCCGCACCAGTGGTGTCAACGGGCTTTACTTTCACACCCGGCACTCTTCCCTTAAATTGCTGCACAAAACATAAATAACACCCGTTTAATATGTCACTTCGTGGGTCCCAAAAATTACAGGTGGTAACGGGTCGTGTTTGCGGGTTGATGGGTCCAAACTGGCACGAACCAGAAAATCGTGTGACCCAAACATGACACGAACACAATCCGTTTACCTGAAGTTGTTTTATTTTTCATTATGTTCACCTGTTAATACCTTAAAATTACAATTTTTACAGCAAAAAACTACACATGTATATAAAAAATTATTTTTTTATAATATCTTGTTTTTTAATTTTAAGTTTTAGATTTATTCAACCAATATTAACTTATGATGTAAAACACATTTAAAAATAGTAAAACAAAAATTAAAATGGGTTAAACGGGTCAATCTGCGAACCTGTCGGGTAAACAGGTTTGCAGGTTCTACCCGAACCCATTTATACTAAGCCCAGCCCCATAAAATAAATATAAAACTATAAAAAAAATACAAACAAAACCTTAAAAAAACAAGAATCCTTGCCTGCGTATAATATCTACACCCATCGGGCCCTTCACTTACAAGCAAAAGCTTAAGATTGGGACGAAAAAGCTTATTCAACACCACATTATCATCATAAGGATCGTCACCTCGGGTCAAAAACGTAATTTCATCCTCGCTTACCTGATAATATACACATACAGATTCACCATTAGTTTGATTAAAAAAAGGGGTTAACTCGTGTATTTACATTTATGCCCTCGGTACCTTGATGACATCAGCTTGATCCCAAATGCTCATTATACCATCTCGAGCTGCATCTTCTGAGGGCCATAATGGTAATCTTAAATTCACATCATACGAGAGAATGCTACCCGATTTCTTTGCGATCACCATTGCAGCTAAATGTGTTGATTTGCACGGTTCTTCTATTAAACTAATAGAACCATAGTGGAATATACTTGCCTGTTAAAAAATATCATACATTAGATCATTATCTGATTATTATATGAAATGTGTAAAAGAATCATATTAATTAGAGTGAAATAATATGTTCACAAGAATGACTATTTTCTGTATTTATGTATATATCTTAAATATTATGATTTTCCGAACACTTACACAATTAATTATCTGATTAGTACAAACTTAAATATCAAACTTAAATATCAAAGTTACCTGTTTAATAAGATTGACATCAAGTTCTGATTCATGAAGAAGCATGTCAGCACTTGGATTACGAAAAAACATAAATTCTCGTTCGCCATCGGATCTAAGAGTAACGAAAGCAAGAGCGGTTCTTGCTTTTTGGTCAAATCGCATGCCCGAGTTGTTGACTTTGTTTTCCTTTAAAATGTCAGCTAACATATGTCCAAACTCATCATCACCCACCTAAAAAAATATAAATATTAATCAAAAGTAATATATTTTATTTTAAATTTTTTTTTTGAATCATTATACCTTGCCTATGAAAGCAGATGAACCACCTAATCTTGAAATACCAACAGCCACATTAGCAGGGGCCCCACCGGGGGCTTTTTGGAAGGCGGGTGCTTCTGCAAGTGACACCCCGGAAACTGAAGGCACGAAATCGATTAACATTTCCCCAAAACATACAACGAGTGAACCGTTTGTTTCCGGGCTTCCGTTTGAATACACAGGTAAGTGTTTTGAACCATCTGAGTACACGAAAGTTTGTCCCGATTAGTACAAGCAGAAAACTTTTGGCCCGTTTACTTGTGGTTGGGTCAAATGGGGTCATCACTTTATTTATAACGGATCAAAAGGGTTGAAACTAGACCAAAGTTTTTTTTTTATTAAAGTGCTATAGTTATATTGCCATTTTATTTGACACACTAAACAGCTATGAAAAAATTTAAATTTTGACAAAAACTGGCGAGTGTCATCCAGCCTGCCCTGAATGGTACCAAAATATAAAAAATTACTCATTTTTGACCCATTAAGGTTATGTTAAAAGAGATGCCAATTTTGGCCCGTTTACTTATGACTAGATCAATCAGCTTCATCATTTATATTTCTAATGGGTCAAATAGGTTGACTAGTCAAACAGATCAAAACTAGACCAAAGTGTATTTTTATAAAGTATTATGGTTATTATCATTCAACATGACACTAAATATTTATGAAAAAAGTAACTTTTAGACAAAAACCGACACGGGTCATCCCAATCCGCCCCGAATGGTACAAAAAACCAAATATAACTCCCGTTACGCAACCCGTTTAGCCCGTCATATCGCCACATTTTGATTAGTTGCTTAAAAGGGTCAATCCTGATTCTTGAAGCAAATATTAAGATCATGTTATAAGAGATGGAAATTTGGTTCAATATTTTATTTCTAACAGGCCAAATGGGTTGACTCGTCAAACGGGTCAAAAGTTCATTTTTATAGAAATAGGTTATACTTATTCCGTTATTGTCATTCTACTTGGCACACTAAACATTTATGAAAAAATGAAAAAAAAATAATTTTTAGACAAAAACTAACACGGGTCATCCCGATCCACCCCAAACGGTACCAAAAATGACTTGTTTTGACGCGAGCCAATTTTGACCTGTTACACAACCCGTTTAGACCGCCATATCGCCAAATCTAGCTAGGCTTGACAATTGCTACACATACAACTATATACACAAAATCAATAACCGAATCTACCGATCTACTTAGTTAAACAAATTATTTTCTTGAAAAAATTACTAAAAAGCCGAAACCAATCCAAATCATAACAAGAATTACACAAGCTGTTAACTGAATTCACAACAAAAAACAACCATTAACAATCACCTATCCATAACTAATTTCAATCAGCATGAATGAAACAGGATGTGTGTTCAGTTTTAACCAAGAAATTAGATCATACACTCACACACGCAATCAAGAACAGATCTGATCCAGAAACAAAAGACACCCAAATAGAAAAGACCAATAAATGATGAAACAAAAAGGCAAACAGTACATAACCTGAAGTGGGTGTGTCGGCCATGTGGGTGTGAGTACCTGAAAACAGAGTAATATTGAAATTAATGAATTGGGTAATTACAGTTAAGGGTAATGAATATGATCTTGATCTTGATTTGAAGAATAATAATAATAATAATATGTACCAAAATAGTGGAGAAGAAGAGGGTTTGTAATTGTAAGTGTGAAAATGAAGAGAAAATGTCTGCGGGTAATAATATTGAAATGGAAATGTGTCAAAGATGATGATGGTGGTGGTCTTAGATTGACTCGCTTGATTCGATTTTTCCTCTAGATTTCAGTTGTATTACGGAGACTACGAGCACATAGATCGCACGCTTGCTTGCTTGCTTGCTTGCATACATACATATAATACATACACCCCTTGTTTTTCTCTTTTATTATTATTTTTAAATTAGTTTTCTACCCGGCAGAGCAGCTAACAAAATCCCAGCATTGAAGCATGTGCCTTGGTAAAATCCAAGCGTTACGACGATGTGTTGACACGAATTTGGTCAGTACCAACTTAAGGTACCATAATTAAAACAAAAGGGTCAGTAAAACTCGGGAGTCGCGGCGTGAGTTGTTAAAACCTTAGCGTTGTTGGTCTCGGGATTTGTGACACTAAGTCGACACAAATTTAATTTGTTTCAATTGCGTTTATTACGATACCAAAACTATGAAACAAAAGAAAATATACAAAAAAAAAACTTTGTTTAATGTCGGTCCGCCACGTGGACCAATAAGGTGCTAGCAGCACCAAACTTTCAATTTATATATATTAGCTAATTACTCATAATTTTTTTTATTTTTATTTTTATAACGGCGACTTTCTTGTATTTATCTCACTCTGGCTGGACTATGTTGTCTTAACCGGGTTTATGCTGGCTTTGTAGTTTGGTTTGGGTGTTCCCCCGAGAAACCATACCGCCGACTGCCACTTAACAATCGTTGTGCCATCATAAGAGTAGAGCTCTCTGATGTAACATGTGGTGGGATGAAAACCCGGGTGGGCTTAGGGTTCGAACTAACAACCGTTACACAAGGTCTGGCTTAAATCCTTTATTGACAGTATCCACCTGAAAGTGACACAAATGGGATTCGAACTCGAGGCTCCATGGGAGAACCCAACTCATAAGTCATA
Organism: Bidens hawaiensis; assembly: GCF_021521415.1. Taxonomy (NCBI): domain Eukaryota; kingdom Viridiplantae; phylum Streptophyta; class Magnoliopsida; order Asterales; family Asteraceae; genus Bidens; species Bidens hawaiensis. The sequence goes on along the minus strand of NW_027495335.1, from coordinate 56,184 downwards.
TCACATGTTTTGATGTTAGATATTTTTTTTTTTTTTTTTTTTTTGAGATCTTAGCGCTTCCGTTATCTCATAGTCATGTAAGTTGTAACCTTCATGTGAGGGGTATTACTGTCTTTTCAAGTATAAAAAATAATCTATGTCATTGTTTTGGTGTGCACCCTCGGCTAAGTCATAACATTAGCCGTTAAATTCAGCTAAGTAACTCCACAGCTTCGGACGCGAGGAAATCAAAAGTGTCAAAAACAAAAGGTAAAAATACTTGTTGGTTGTCAAGATACGTCTTTTCATGTTTAGTCCCATTGCAAGAAATAGCTTTAAATCATATCACATGTTTGATTTTTCTTTTCTTTGTAATGTTTTGAGTCATCATCATATCACGTGTTTGACTAAATCATATCACATTTTCTTGATAGTGTTTTGGGTCATCAATATATCATTTTTTTTAACATTTTTCGTTTTTAATTATTCTGTTATCTCACAGTCATGTAAGTTGTAACCTACTAACCCTCCATGTGAGGGGTATTGTTGTCTTTTTAAGTCTAAAAATCATCTCTGTCTGTGTTCTAGTCTAAGAAGTAAGAACCGTAATTGTTCATCCCAAAACGGTCGCGCTTCATCTTCGTCGGTGTGTTTAGTCAGGGTGTTCTTGATTTCACTATGAGGGTACCAAACCTTGATTGTCGCTGCCACAATTGAAACTTAGATCAGAAGAGATCAGCTAACTTCCATCTTTCAAGAAGGACGGAAAGGGTTAAAAGGTTGTTCCCCTTTTTCATGGGTCTAGTTAGCTAGTTAGTAGATGTGTCGATCCTTTTGTAGGGCAAAAGGGAGATCGATATCCCATTAACCTAAGTGGTTTGTTTGTTAGTTTGTATGACTTGATATACATGACCCAACTAAGTTTCCCGCAACAAATGAAAGCTTGAAATAACAATGTTTCACGAGAGGGTGGGTATAAACGAAATGCTTACCAATAGATGACATCGTTTTTTAAAAAGTCAATTTAGTTATTTCACACACATACATACATACATATTTTCAATTTACACACACATAAAACTTTATATTGAAAAGTCGAAAAGCGACATAAAACTATTATAATATCTTTGTATACTTTAAACTTATATTTGTCTAAAACTAGCGCGTCGTCGTGAATTATCACTAGCTAGGTTTTCTGTAACTTGAGAGACAACTATCCATCAAAATACTAGTTTTGAAAAGAGTTTTGAGACAACATACCATCTATTAAAAATCCATTAAAAAAGAAAAAAGTAGTAAACAAATATGACACGAGACAAACAAATACTTGAAATAATAGTACAAAAATTCTATATTAAATACATGTAAACACTAGAAGCCAAAAAGGGCAATGGAATTTGCTATGGAAGGCACCATGGTGAGAACCGACCTTAAAGATGGCATGACTTTTGGATGGTCTCAAATAATAATTATAGCTATTATATTAAATCTAATTTTGTTTGATACTTTTGAGGTTAATTTTTTTTATAGTTTTTAAGCCTATTTTTTGTTTGATACTTTAATGCTAATTGCTTTGTAGTTTTCAAAAAACCTTGTTTTATTGTTTTAAATCATATTTTGGCATGTCTTCACATGTAATTATTTTGTTATCGTTGTGTCGTATAACCATTTTAAAGAGGTAGAAAAAGGCATGTCACCATACGTGTTCATGAGAGGCAGAACAAGGGTTCGAGTCAAGGGTCCGCTAACCCTAGCCACCTGAATTCGTCATTTTGTTTTTTACACTACACATCCATGCATGACATAATCGTGCGTAGGGGTGTGGATCCATGCATTTACTTGACCCTAAGTGGTCTTATTCATTTTCGAACCTTATTGGGGGGTTAAGCAAATCGAACGTTATAATCTGAATAGGTTGTCAGTGGTACGCAGTGGAGCTTATGGAGGTTTACCAGCTGGATGTGAGTTGAGTGTACAAAATTTTATTGAACGAGCGAACACATCAACATATTTTTTAACAAGTTTTATTATTGTTGTTTATGGTTAAAGTGGTTAATTATACATGCTTTTATTGAAACATATTAGCATGTTTTTTAGTAGTATGTTAATATTTCTAATTAGTATTAACGAGTGATGTGGAATAACATGCATCCTGTCTTCTATGATAGTTAATTAGCATGTATCCAAAATGTTATTGTGTTTGTTATTTTATATAAAATAGATGTCTTACTTTTTATGATATCTAGTCACGCTAAGTGTGTGTTGTTTGTTAGTTAAAGTTGTTAAAAATTGGATAATTAACTATGTTTACTCCTACTTTTAACTTTTAATATCTGTTTTTGTCAATAGCCAGGTGGGTAGAACTTTTTTCTTACCTGTCATACTAGTACTATATATGTACTGATGTGTAAATTTGATAATTTTAGAAGGAGATTCAACGAATACATTGATAAGAGACATGAAGGAAAAAATCATATGAAGATGGCAACAAGATTTGATTATAGTCTTGTTCATTTATGGATTTTCACAGATGAAAAGTTAGGACTAAGGTTAGGCTATCGATGCAGTTTGATGTCCGTTTGTCTTCTATTTTGATGTTTGATGTAAACGTTATACTCCTTAATGAATGAATATTTGTTACACCTAAAAAAAATAGACCAATGTTAATTAAATAGTAAGTTGCATAATGGTTGTTTTGTTAATAAAAGCATAGGAGTCCTCCCAAATTATCCCATTTTTTATCATTTTATCTAGCATGTTACGTCACGTTTGCTCTTTTTTCTTTCTATTTTTCCCTAGACATCACGGTGTCGTCCCACATTCCTCAATTTCTTCCAAAAGCCCAAAAATCACTCAAAATAGAACTGAGATAAACCGGCTTATACAACCTAGATTTCGTGGAAAAATATCGGGGAGAACCCAGGGGGATGGGGTTCCCGTTCGGAATTCCTTTTCTGCTCCACGAGTCCACTCTATATGCTCTAATAGTATAATCACATGAAGTCTAGTATTTTATTTTGCATACTTAATGAATAAAGAGTGGCTTGATTTCTTCCTTCCATCACTCTAAATTCCAAACTTGCTATAATGTTTTTTATGTTCTCATTCCTTGATTAACAAGCACATGTTTCAGGAATGTTGTTTTAGCGTTTGCTATCTAGACGACCTAGTTGCATCGTTTGTAATATCTTTTGCCATAATGAAAGTTATTTAATAAAAACTTCTTATAGATTCATTCTCCATTGTTACGTAATTCTTTTATCATCATAAATTTACATAATAAAACTGAACTATTAATTTTATAAAATTATTTTATGAATTGTTGCTTAAGTGTCTTGTTCCTTAAGCACATGTAAAATTATCTATTAATGTTTTAATCTTGCACAAGTAAAAGTTTGTTGAATGTTTCTATCCTGCACAAGTGAAAATTTGTTGGATTATATGCATTGTGCACACTAATGTGGTGACAGTTGTGACATATTGCCTATGCCATAAGACTAAAGTGTTACACATGAACACTTATCATGTGACTATAGCTCCCGACACTTATCATGTGACAATAGCTTTCTCTTTTGGGAGTATTTATTAAAATAGGTTAGTATTTTTTTTATGTTATTAAGATGATAGTTAGGCCAGTACGAATGTATTTACTTATGAGATGAATGCCGAAATCGTTTTAGTAGCAAATTTGGTGTATAGACAAACTCGAGAATGCCAAAAGTATCCTGTTTCGGTTGGATCTATGGATTAATGAAATATCTCTATCTACAAAACTTCCATAACATTTAAGTTTGAAAAGAAAAAAAAAAATAAACGTTGCATGATTGAGGTTAGGATTAATAATACAAGTACTCGAAATGGTGGGTTTTGTTGGTTTCAGAAAAGGGAAATGCTAGTTTTGGTGGAACAAAAGGAAATCTTGATTGTATTTCGATTCTTGGACATGGCTTGGTAGTGTAGGCAACCGGTCGGTTAACATCTTTAGTTTCAGGCGATCAAGAGATTCAGTGGAACAAATGTGTCCCCCTAAAAATGAATGTTTTTGCTTAGAGAGCGGAAATGGGGCATATTATTACCACCGATGTGTTAGGGCGCAAAAATTTATCTGTTGGAGGAATGCTATGCCTACTGGGTTGGTTGCCATTATTTGACACGCAATGAGTCATTGGTGTAGAATTTCTCAAAGCTATACTTTCTCGTTCAAGGATGTGAAGATTACACACAACGGTGAGTAATTGAAATACAAGAAGGAGAAAGATGACCCATGTGGTTATTCTGATGGCTTGTTGGTGTACTTGGAAGCCAAGAAATGATAGCATTTAAAAAAAAAAAAAAAACCACATCCTAATAGAATTATTGAAGATATATTGATATAATGAGTTCATGTTCTACGTGGACCAAACACAGGGCTAATCAGGATTTTTTGTAATGGAAGGATTTGCGCGCTTTTAAACTGTAATTCTTTGCACGAGGGACAAGCGGATAACAAAGCCAATCCTTGCCGATACTTTTTGGAACTGAAATTTATGAAAAGTCAGAGGAACCCACGTTCTGATCAACCATTACTCGACACATGTCCCAAACAAGCTAAATTTAGCTTACAACTCCAATTTATTAGCCATTTGCATATAGGCTAAAATGAGTCAAGCCGGCGTCCTTTCTTTTTAGCCTACTTTAAGTTGGCTAAAAAGCTAGATTTGTAAGCTAAATCTAGCCTGTCAGGGACACGTGTCGAGCAATGGTCAGTCAGAAGGTGGGTTTCACTGACTTTTTATCAATTTCAGCGTCTAAAAAGTAAAAAGTGACGGCTAAGATTGACTTTCTCTGGCCGCTACACCTACGTAGCGAATCATAATTTTTTTTGAACAACCAACAAATATAAAATGCCTAGGCATTCCGTACCAGATGACCAAATAGCAAAAGACCACCACCAGCTGAGTCAACTCATTCCGTACACTCCAAGTTATCTTCAGGTCCAGGAAAGCGTGATCTCCTCAAAAGACATACTCTTTGATGACACGCATGCTTCCCACGTGAACAGCCCAGTCCAGTCCAATTACCGAACCGTGATCTCGGCGCCAGCAAACCCATTCCACCTATCACATCCCGCCATGTAACCTCACGTCAACACCCGATAAGCTTTTCGTCGAACATGTGGCAGGCATCCCATTTTCAAATCCAAAACACTTCACTCCACTCCACTCACTCCACCGGACCAATGGCGCACACGGCCGCCGGAGCAACCGCCTCTCTCCTCTCTCTCCACCGCCTCACTACCGCCGGTTCAACCGCCAATTCATTCTCATCTCTCCGTCGTTGCCGTCACTCTTCTCCACACGATTGCGCTCCGTAATCCGACCGGAATTGACATCGATTAGAGCTTCTTCGTCTACGACGTTCACCGAGTCTCAGGATCTGAAGGTACGGTCCGTACGGATAATTAGGCTTTTGAAATTATGATTTAGTAACATCATGTAGTGAAACTGTGCTCAGTTTTGAATTTATGAACGTTTTTTTATGTATAATCAGGTTTTTGAAATTGTAATTTATTAACATTATGAACGTTATGTAGTGAAACTGTGCTTCTGATTTGCGCTTATGAACGTTTTATGTGTAATTAGGTACGGATAATTAGCTCTGAATTTATAAATATTATGTAGTGCAGCTGTGCTTCAGATTTGAATTTATGAACGTTTTATGTATAATTAGGTACGGATAATTTTTGAACTGATGATTTATAAACATTATGTAGTGAAGCTGTGCTCAGTTTTGAATTTATGAACGTTTTTTTGTATAATTAGGACTGAATTTAATCAATTTATAATTATTATGTTGTGAAAACCTGCTCAGATTTTAGTTTATGAACGTTTTATGTATTATTAGGTATGGATAATTAGGTTTTTGAAATTATGATTTTATATACATTTATGTAGTGAAACTGTGCTCAGATTTGAATTTATGAACGTTTTTTTTGTATAATTAGGTCTGAATTTAATCAATTTATAAATATTATGTAGTGAAAACGTGCTCAGATTTGAGTTTATGAACGCTTTATGTTTAATTAGGTACGGATAATTAGGTTTTTTAAATTATGATTTATAAACATTATGTAGTGAAAACGTGCTCAGTTTTGAATTTATGAACGTTTTATGTATAATCAGGTATGGATAATAGGTCCGTATTTAACCAATTTATAAATATTAATTAGTGAAAACGTGTCCAGATTTGAGTTTATGAATGTTTTATGTGTAATCAGGTACGGATAATTAGGTTCGAATTTAATCAATTTATAAATATAATGTAGTGAAACTGTGCTTCAGATTTGAGTTTATGAACGTTTTTTTTGTATAATTAGGTTCGGATAATTAGGTTTGAATTTAATCAATTTATAAATATAATATAGTGAAAACGTGCTTCAGATTTGAGTTTATGAACGTTTATGTGTAATTAGGTACGAATAATTAGGCCTGAGTTTAATCAATTTATAAATATAATGTAGTGAAAATGTGCTCAGATTTGAGTTTATGAACGTGTTTTGTGTAATTAGGTTAATACGATTCCTACGAAGCCGATTGAAGGTCAGAAAACCGGAACGAGTGGTCTCTGGAAGAAGGTTTGTGTTCTGTTTCGTTTTGTTATGATTTTGTGTTATTATTCGATGTGAATTGATGTTTTCGTGTTGATTTTGGTTAGGTTAAAGTGTTTATGCAAGAGAATTATCTTGCAAACTGGATTCAGGTTTGAATTTATGTGGCTTAAACCGGTGAAACTGATCAATTTGTTAGGGTTTTGTGATTTAAGTGTGATTGATTATGTGTTTGTGATTAGGCGTTGTTTAATTCGTTACCCGCCGGAGGATTATAAGGATGCGTTGCTAGTGTTAGGAGGTGATGGTAGATATTTTAATAAAGAAGCTGCACAGGTATTTAACATTATGCTTCATGAACTGAATCGCTGATTAGTATGCCTGATTTTGCTAGTTGATTAACTGATTGTAAATATGTAGTTGATTATCAAAATTGCAGCTGGGAATGGAGTTGGTAAAATTTTGGTTGGCAAGTGAGTTTGTTGATACTTTATTAAAGTTATGTTTTATTGTTGATGAATCATGATTCATGATCTTATAATACTGTCATTGAAGGGAAGGTATTTTGTCAACACCTGCTGTATCTGCAATTATAAGGAAGAGAAAGGCAAGTTTCCATTTATGGTTATGGTTTTTGTATAATAGGAACTGAAGTTAAACGACATTCATAAGTTCCATTGCATTTTGCAGGCAAATGGTGGTTTTATAATGAGTGCAAGTCATAATCCTGGTGGTCCTGAATATGACTGGGGCATCAAGGTGAATATTTAGTGTTTTATTCCTCATATTTATACAGTTGGCATCACTTTTGAAGTTCATGGTTGATTGGTTTCATTCATATGGTGTTTGAATTTGGTATATTAACTTAATATGACTGATTGTTCTAGCTTCATTAGTAAGTATTTTCTGACAAAGGCTGTTGACTTTTGGGATGATGACCAGGGTTCAAATCCTGGCATGGGGTAAATTATTTCGCTTGGTGTAAATTGTAATTTGGGAGTAGGAAATAGATGGGTGTGTGAGTCTCCGTTCAAAAAAAGTATTTTCTGACACAAATTGTTGTTACTTATGCAGTTCAATTACAGCAGTGGGCAACCTGCTCCCGAGTCCATCACTGATAAGATTTATGGAAACACACTTTCGGTATGTTCTCTCTTTCCTCTATACGTATTCATTTTGTTTATGATTTGTGTTTTTGAGTATAAGCATGTAGTTGTGTAGTATATGGCTTGGCGTAGTGTGCTAGATTGGACAATTTTTTGTGGCATTAGGTAAAAAAGAAAGTTTGTTAGGATTGATGAGAAAGGTTGTTTTAAGTTTGATAAATCCAAATTTTGGAATATGAGTTATTATGATCTTAAACAAATCCGTGACAACTTTGATATCATTGCTTTATTATATGAGGATGAGGATAATCAAACTGTAAAAATTTTTATCTTTTACTCCATTTTGTCCAAAGGATGTTTGATTTCTTACTTTATAGAAGCACATTTAACTCTGGTCAACCTAGCAAAGAAAAGAAGAGAGAAAAAGGGGGGGGGGGGTATGATACCTGTATGCAATTATATGGATTTTTCAGTGATACATCTCAACCATAATTTAATGAAACAAAAATTGCCCAGATGAATCCTAAAGCCTCACATATTATAATCAACAAACAGTGCACACATCTATTGTTGTCACTCTCTTGTCTTTATTTGCTCAAATCTTCTCTTGAAAGAGGTTTAATAGAGTTTCTCGAATCCAACTCCCAAAATTGAGAAATTTGACTGAGAACACGAACAACTAATGATTGGTAGGATGAGAAAAAAAATCACTTTTTTAGACGAGAAAAAATGGAAAATCTTTTATGTGACGGCCAACAAAAAAAAAAGAAGCTTAGGCTAATGTGATAAGAAGACAGGTAAAATTAAGCCAAGCTTGTTCTTAAGAAAATAAGCACGACAAGGATAGAAATTAATATAGGAAGAGAAATTTGCAAGCTTTCCAAATTCTAAACCCTTCGTTCTCTTATATTTCTTTTATGGAATGAATTTCTCAAATTTGTTTTCCCCCTTTTGGTGTTTCTCTATGTTATGTGGGTGTATCACTACGTTTTAGAAGTTTTCAAAATACATACTCTATCTCATTGGATATACTAACCGAGCCTAGGGGTAAGGGGTTGTACTCGTAGTCGACTAGTCGTACACGAGACAGACTGAAAACTGTGCTACACACGTGAACCTGAACACGACATGAATTTTTGCGGGTTGCCACGTACACTACCCTTTTAACTCGAAATGTTTTTTTGGCATATTAATACTCTACAATTACATTTCACAACCAAAAATAAAATTATTACGTTGAGACTATAATACCTAGTACTCATTTCTCTTTTAAATTTTGGCATAAATTACCCAATCTGTGTAAGTTAAGACATAAAATACACATGTATTTATATACAATTAAGCAGGTTAAACGCAGCCACGAGGGCGATCTCAACACGATCTGTTCAGCTAAATGTGTTTGCGGATCAACCAGAACCTGACCCGAACCTGTTTGGCTAATCCTAAACCCACAAATCTTGTGTTATGTCTGTATTGTGTCAGAATATCACATCTCTAATAGGGCCCAAACAAGGATGTTGGTATTCCAAATCGATTTCTTTTATATCCATAGCGGTCTTTTAAAACACTCGAGCTGCATGCATGATTCTCAACTACTTTAGAATTGGTTTAACATTTAGGGTTGTGAGCATGCGGATTGATCTGCATATCCAATTTGTACCTTTGATATTGAATTCATATCAATATCCATAACCGGCAGATGTATATCCATAATCATTCATACATCAGAATTGATTGCACATTTATGATTGGAATATCTTTCTTATCTTGGATTTTCAACAGTCACAAAAGTTTCTGCTAAACAAATTTTCGTTGAACAGTTTGTTGTGCCCATACTTACATTTCTGCTCAATTTACCACGTGGACTTTTAATATTATGATAATATTAAGTTTGTATTGCATTGGCTCTTAAAGAATTTAATTCTCATACTTCCGCAACTAGATATTAATTTCTATACCTGCTCTGCAGATATCTGAGATAAAGTTAGCTGATATTCCAGATGTGGATCTTTCTAGTGTTGGCGTTACACAATATGGAAACTTCAGTGTGGAAATAGTTGACCCCGTCTCTGATTATTTAAATCTAATGGAGGTAATAAAATTTTTTAACTATAATAGTTTAATAAATACAATATTCACCATTCAATTTTGCTTCATTTATCTTTTGTGCTTTTGCAGGAGGTCTTTGATTTTTCACTAATCAAAAGTCTAGTTTCTCGTCCAGACTTCAGGTTAAAACAATAATGTTATCCTCTAGCATGTGAAATTTTTTACTCTATATACATATATTTTTAATTTAATGTTTATTTTTATTTTTTATTTTTTCAGGCTCACATTTGATGCAATGCATGCGGTTACAGGTGCTTATGCAAGTCCAATTTTTGTAGATAAGCTTGGAGCTAGTCCGGTATGTTACAAAAGTGTAATATCATATAATTATGTAATAGCATATATTATAAAAGTCAGTATCTTATAGATTGTAAACATAGGATTCAATATGTAATGGAGTGCCTCTAGAAGATTTTGGTCATGGTCATCCCGATCCTAATCTAACGTAAGGGATTTATATATTTAAGACATTAGAACTTTATATATATATTAGAAAGTAAGCTTTTGTATTTTATAGATATGCAAAGGATTTGGTCAACATTATGTATAGTGACAATGGGCCTGATTTTGGAGCTGCAAGTGACGGTTAGCTTACAGTGATAAATCTTATATTAATAACAGTATTCGTTGACTTAATTCTACAATTTTCATTTCAAATTATATTTTCTGGAGATGGTGATAGAAATATGATTCTTGGTAGACAATTTTTTGTGACACCTTCAGATTCTGTTGCTATTATTGCAGCAAATGCACAAGAATCTATTCCGTATTTTAAAAGTGGGCCAAAGGTAAATGGTTTTACAGTTTCATTGATCTTCATGTGATTCTTTAAATACTTTTAGCTGTAATATAGCCTGTAAATGAATCTTACGGTCAGTGAACCGTTCGACGGGAATTTAATAAAGAAATGAACATTTTGTTCATTTAGTTGAATGAACAAACATGAACATCTGTCTCTTTCGTTCATTTATGTTTGTGAACATACGTTCATTTAAATTTGTTTGTGTTCATTCTTCATTCACTAATATATTCATTTAAGTTTTTAGGCCTATTACAATTTAGTCTAGTTTTAGTAAGTTTTTAGGCCCAACACATTGTTGTTTACTTGTTCACATTTACTTTTAATGATTCTAGCTCAGTTATGTTCGATCATCTATGTTCAGTTATGTTTGTTTGCTTACGTTAGCGAACCATTCATTTATAGTGTTAACGAACATACATAAATGAAAATGAGCACGTTCACTCTCTTAATGAACGGGCACGAACAAGAAAACTTCGTTCGTTTAATTGCTTGTGTCCGATTGTTTATGAACATGATCCCTTTGTGTTTGTTTGGTTCATTTACATGCGTAGCTGTAATATATGTAGGGTTTAGCTCGATCTATGCCAACAAGCGGTGCTCTTGATTGTGTAGCTGAGAAACTGAATCTCCCTTTCTTTGAGGTTCTTTCTATATTCATTTTCTTTTTATATATTTTAAACATATTTGTGACTTCAACTAATTATTTTTTAGAAAAATTCGGGTTTTACTGTTTTCAGGTTCCTACTGGATGGAAATTCTTTGGAAACTTAATGGATGCTGGAACCTTATCAATTTGTGGGGAAGAAAGTTTTGGAACGGGTTCTGATCACATTCGTGAGAAGGATGGTATATGGTATGCGTTTTACTTAATTTAACTCATTTATTAATTATTTTAAAGCTAATTAAATTGTATTATATATTGCGATTTACAGGGCTGTGTTAGCATGGTTGCCCATAATTGCATACAGAAATAAAGACAAGAAACCAGGAGAGAAGTTAGTCTCGGTTTCCGATATTGTAGAAGAGCACTGGGCTACTTATGGCAGAAACTACTTCTCTAGATATGATTATGAAGTAATCATCATTATTATTAATTTCGGAAAACATTTGTTTTCATGTTACATGCTGACATTCTCAATGGTGGGCCCAGGAATGCGAGTCGGAAGGAGCTAATGAAATGATTGATTATCTTAGAGACTTGATTTCTAAAAGCAAGCAAGGAGACAAATACGGTTAATTTAACTTTTTAATTTTCTCATTTTTGTAAAATTTTGAAATTCGCGTTTGATCTAAGTAGTGATATACTATTACAGGCGATTATACTCTTCAACTTGCTGATGACTTCAAATATACCGATCCAGTAAGTTGGTGTCTTTATAAATTTAAAAATTTTGTAAATTCACACTAGTTGATTTTTTTTAAAGATCTTGAAATATATTAGGTAGACGGGAGCGTAGCTACAAAACAAGGTGTTCGCTTTGTCTTCACAGACGGTTCAAGAATCATATTCCGTTTATCGGTATGCACCCACCCACCCACCCAGGCTTGTACGCGAACTGAACGTTCGGTGAACCGGAGTTTGTTTGTGTTTGTTTTCTAATAAACAATCGAGCATGAATAAAAGGTTGTGTTCATTAGATTTAAACGAACAAACATGAACACATGTCTCGTTCGTTCATTTATGTTGATGAACTGTTTGTTTAGATATTAATGAACGATTATAGACAAACATGAACACAAAAACGTTCATTTTTTCAATGAACGAACATGAACTAGACGATATGTTCGTGTTTGTTTGTTTGATCGGCTGAAGTTAGAACGGACGAACATGAACAAGCCTCATTCTTGTTCTTGTTCACTTGTGTTCTTTTTTTGATAAGCAAATGAACAGGAACAAAAATTTGTGTTCATTAATTTAAACAAACGAACATGAACAAAAAGTGTGTTTGTAAATTTAAACGAACAAACATGAACACATGTCTTGTTCGTTCATCTATGTTTGTGAACGTTCGCTTATGTTAGCTCGTTTACGTTCGTGAACCGTTCGTTTTGATATTAATGACCGAGTATAGACGGACACGAAATCGAAAACAGACAAGTTCATTTTCTAAATGAACGAACATGAACAAGAAAATGTGTTCACGTTTGTTTGGCTAAAGTTAAACGAGCAAACACGATCAAGCCTCATTCGTGATTGTTCTTTTATGTTCTCTTTTTTATAAACTGATGAACATGAACAAACATTTGTGTTCATAAATTTAAGCAAACAAAAACATGAACAAATGTTTTGCTCGTTCATTTATGTTTGTGAACGTTTGCTCAATTTATGTTAACCTTGATATTAATGAATTAACATAAACGGACATGAACAAGAACACACTCATTTTCTCACCGAATGGACATGAACAAGAAAATGTGTCCGTGTTCTTTCGTTTATTCAGATAAAGTCAAACGAACGAACACGAACATGGACCTACCGACCAACGTACTAATTTCTTTTTACACATCTTCATGCCTTTTTATTTGCCAAAAAAAATAATTTAGTAAATTTATCATAAACTAGGGGACTGGATCGGCGGGTGCAACAGTTAGAATCTACATAGAACAGTTTGAACCAGATGTTTCAAAACATGACTTGGATGCCCAAGCGGCACTGAAACCCTTGATAGGTTTGTAACTTTGTATAGTCTGTTCATATCTAGTTACTTTGATTATGTTGTGTTGTCTTGCTCCTATTGGTTCATTACTTTATGTTGTCATGTTGTCAGATCTGGCACTAACTGTCTCCAAGTTGAAGGATTTCACTGGTAGGGAAAAGCCTACAGTAATCACATAAGTTCAGATCTTCCAAGGTTAAAAAGACTCTTCCTTGCACTTCCTCATACATTATTATCCTATTTATATATTTTTTTGTTGAGCTTTTTATTCAATAAATAAGAATCTAGTTATACTACACTATGACTACAACGAGGACGATGCATATTGTAAATTTCTATTTAATAATTTTTAGCTAGTGCCATAGAAGGTTTACGTGACGAGCGATGAGAATAAGCTCCTGCCGTTTACCTAGCCATGCTGGTTAGACTGCTATAGGGGTGTACTCATTTCGCTTCCCTCTACTCTTTGCCATGTTTTCGTTACGTCGTCACACTGTATTCTCTCCACCGTATTAAGGAAATACTCTACTTCCTGCTTCTCTCATTTTTCAAATAATTAATAGTTTTAGGTTTTAATAATATGCAAAAAAAAAATCAAAATAAACATCAAATAGTTGTATTAGGTTTTTAATAATATTGATATAACTAAAATATAACATCAAATAACAATACGGGGAGGGTTAATGTACAAATGAAATTAACGTGCTAAACATGAGAATCAAGTAGAGTAATTATATATACAAGTAGAGTAATTACGTAATTACTCTATGATGTAATTACATAATTACTCTACTTGTATATATAATTATAATTACTCTACTTGATTCTCACGTTTAGCACGTTAATTTCATTTGTATTTGATCCAAACCCTAACAATACTAGGTTTTTTTTAATAATATTTAATTAAAATGAAACCTAAACTAATAATTTTAGGCTTTATCTTTGGGAGGTCGTGGGTTCAGGTATGGTTTATAACAAAATTTCATGTGCGAGCTAGGGATTTTACCATAGTGGGCCTTCGGGGGGGCGATGGTTTTCCCTTGAAATTGGTGGTGGTTGACGTTACCGGTGCTGTCTATGATTGTGGGAGAGGTGGCTTTTTGCTAATGGGTGTACTGAGTGGCTGGGCTTTGTTGGTCGTCCAAAAAAAGAAAGGCTTTAAACATACAGCCATCGCCCATCTTCCTCTCCCTCTTTGCAATTCACTACACTCACAATTTTTGTTAGTTTGTTTATCTTTTTCCCTAAAAGAAAAGGCTTTAAAGCTTTCACCAGCGGTGAAGTATGGAATTAAGATTCCCAACAACTGATCTTTCCGGGTGGCCCCGATTTAAGGGGCATGGTGTTGGTGAGCGGCACCACTGGTTATGTTGTCACCACATCCACTGGACAATCTGGCAGAGTATTGGTGAGGCCCGTTCATGTTGTCATCACATCCACTGGACAATCTGGCAAAGTACTGGTGAGGCCCGTGAGTTTTCCCTATAAAGAATAAAACTTAATTAGTGACTTAGGTGTTGTTTGCTTTTGAAAACGAAAACTGTCTGCAATCTGATTTCATCTGATTTTATGTCTGCAACTGAAGATGTGGTTTGAAGGTTTGCAACCTGAAAATATAATACTGTTTATTTTATAAACTGGGTATCGTCTGCATCTGAAAATTAGTTACATATAATACATATTACAGTAGATATAAGTCATTTAACATCTGTAGACCGGTAAAATAGTTGGTGGCGGACGGTGGGTGGTGGTGGTGGACGGTGATGGTGGTGGGTGGTGGACGGTGTTGGTGGCGGATGGTCAGTGGTGGACGGTGGTGATGGCGGACGGTGGGTGGTGGTGGACGGTGGTGATGGCGGACGATGGGGTGGTGGTAGTGGACGATGGTTGTGGCTGACGGGTAGGTGGTGGTGGTGGTGGACGGTGGGTGGTGGTGGTGATGGACAGTGGTGGTGACGGACGGTGGGTGGTGGTGGTGATGGACGATGGTGGTGACGGACTGTGGATGGTGGTGGTGAACGGTGGTGGTGGGTGGTGGTAGTGGACGGTGGTTGTGGCAGACGGTGGGTGGTGGTGGTGATGGACGGTGGTGGTGGCGGACGGTGGGTGGTGGTGGTGGACTGTGGTGGTGGTGGCGCACGATGGGTGGTGGTGGTGTTGGACATTGGGTGTTGGTAAGATGTTAAGAAGTATGAAAATATGTGAAGAAGTTAAACAATAGCTTATTTTTTAAGACCATAAAAGCAGTTTGCAGATCTTATTTAAAAAAAAAACAGTCTTCAGAAGCTTATGTCTGCGCGCCTGCAGACATAAGCCTCTTGCAGATAGCAAAAACAAACAAAACCTTAGTGTCATTGAAGGTCACTGGTTAGTAAACTGTTCAACACAAGTACTGTTGTTCAAGGTTAACGGCTCTTGTAAAACTTATATATCTTCTTTAGATATAAACTACATGCATATTATCTAGTGAAAGATCATGAAAATGGACAGGCTAGACCCCAACAAAATCACCAAAATGAAGATTTGACTTTTTTCATCAATAAAACAATTGTACATGACCCTATTGTGTCCAAAGGTTTCATGCATGTGTTGTTATTTCACTGGTTGAAATAATCAATCTTCATTTTGGTGATTTTCTCTTTACAAAGGGGCATAAGGGTAACCTTTTTCTGGATGTTTCTTAAGTCTGTGTCATCAGTTTTCTCTAGAGTTTATGCCAATCATTCATTCATGATGGTGCATGTTGACACACACCCAAGTAATGCTTGTAATCGACGTGACAACAACGATAATGATAACAATGATGTTTAGCCGAGGTTGAGTAACTATCTTGTATTATCAAAAGATAAAACAAACGGCTAGGCAAAAAATACTATAAACATGTTTCTCCCCAAATAGTTTTTAACAACCACTAGATTAGATCGAGTTGTATCGTATAAAATCCAAAACCGATATCAGTGAGGATTTGTTTGTTCCCCATTTGTACTGTAAGCTTGACCCACCAAAACATAATGGTGTAGTTGAGAAAGTAAACTATCTTTATGCGGATAAAGTGAGATCCTAGTTTGTTGGGCATATGATGTTGTTTGTGTCTCACTTTATATCTGCAAAACAATGTGATATGTGACCATTCCACCATCATGTTAGTGATGGACCTTCAAGTCTGTCCCCATGTAACTGTGTCTTGTACTAAATCACATGGAGTTTATAATTAATTATTATTTGCTTTTGCTTTTGCTTTTGAGACATGACAACTTTAGCCACTCAACACCACTTCGTGCACATACATGCCTTCAGCTCATTCTCTTACTATTTTGTAGGATAACTCTACAAAACATACTAATATGATTTTAATTATATATGGTTTTGTTGATCATAAACCGGGTTTGATATCAGTTTTGGGTAATCCGGTCAGGTTGGTGACCACTTGAACCTGTGAAATATCTACATATAACGCCAACTTGCCGGTCATTTTCAGTTTTTGGTAAGGTTCACTTTTTTTTTTTTTTTGGGTATGAAAATCCATATAGTAAGTGTAAAACTAATTTTGTATGTGATGTAGAACAAGAGCAAGAATAAAACAAACTTATCCAATAAAATCTTACTTATAGCTACGCTATTTGTAGGGTCTGGGGGGGAGGGTTTGTCGGTGAGAAACCTTCGGCTGATCCTCGTGAGACACCCCCTGATATCAAAGCGTCTTTTTTTTTCTTTTTATGTGTACAATATAGGATAGTATAAAACTCTAGAATAGCATAACAGATAGAAAACACTAATATATAGCTGAGAGAATTAGGGTAGGCAACCATACAAGAGTACTAATAATACATGATATAAAGTATGATGCCATATAGTGATAAGTAAACTACGATACAGAAGAAAAAGTAAATAGACATGCAAAAGAAGCACTAATCACTATTTCAAGTATCTACACACTCCAGTAAAAGGATTTACGCCCAAACGAACAATAGGGCAAGGCTCAAGCTTAGGCAAGCAAGAGTATACAAAAAGCTTGTAATCGTTGAAAACGATAGCATAGAAAGAAAAGAAGAAATGAAGCACTGAAAGGAATTTTATTAACTTAGAATGAAAATTATATCAAAACAACAAAAAAGAAACCATATACACGGGCGCATATGTCATACGACGTGTAAGTTACACACCGTATAACATATACGGCGTAATCAAGCGTATAAGAGTTATACGCTGACCCCCCCCCCCCCCCCCCCCCGTTGGAGGTTGAGAAAACCCCAACTTGCATAGAAGTTCATGAAAATGAGACCATGGTAAGCTCTTTGTAAAAATGTCAGCAAGCTGATCTTTTGTGTTCATATGCACCAAAGTCACGAGGCCTTCTTGTAACTTCTCGCGGACAAAATGATAATTGATTTCAATGTGCTTAGTCCGCTCATGAAAGACAGGATTCTTTGCAATATAGATTGCGGCCTGAAATTATGATTCTCATTCAAATGTAAATGTGATTACAAATTAGTATTTATAGACAAGAAAATAAAGAATGAACTAATCCTAACTAATTGATAACAAACTCTATCTAACTAATATGAACTAATTCTAACTAATGAAAATAAACTCCAACATCCCCCGCAAGTTGGAGTGCTTCAAATACAATTTGAAGATATTTGACCATCGTGCAAGTATGATATCCGGCGTATAAGATAAACACTCACAAAGCTAAGGCCTCCAAGCAAATCTAAGCCATATCAATCCTATCCCTAAAGGCCCGTAACCCTAATACGAGGTAAGAACTATCATCCTTGTTTATATACTTTGAAAGGTGCAAGTCTAGCAAATCTTGTCCAATGCACTCAGCCTATGCTAGTTTGGATACGCCATTGTTTCTACTCCGGTTTCCACTATTCTCATGGGAGGAGTTAGCTACCTCCTTTCCAGATGGACAAGCCATCTCAATTTTCCGTCCCTTGTATTCTGTGATACATGCCACCCCCAAAATTTCCCAAAAGAACTTAATTTCTTATTAGGTTCATTCTTGTATGCTCACACATTCTCCTATGTATGCTATTGTTGGTCGAACTACAACCCCTTAAGAAAATTTCTTTAATCTCGCGCTAGGAATCTCATCATACAAGACTTTTACAGTTTCTCTCTACTTGTACCAACCTGCATGAACACGATGGGCTATGTAACTCTCAATGTCCTTGACTTCTCGACACTTTGGACACACACTCCTAAATATTGAACCTGGTTGTTTGTGGAACGACTAGGGCTTCAATACTAGTTTAAGTGTCCTTCTTAATGTTTGTACCACTAAAGTTGTGGTAAAGGTATTGAGTTTTAGAGCGACTTATCTTTTAACCTTTATGTTCTAATGTTGTTCGACATTCTTCTAGCCTCTCTTTACTTTACCATACTAACACAATATCATCAACGAAAAGCAAGCACTGCTAAATTGACTCTAGGATCAAACTGAACAACTAATGTAAGACTACTTAAAAAAGGAAAAGACGCAATGCGGTTCCTTGGTGAAGTCTCGCCTCAATTGTGGATTCTTGGTGAGCCCCTCTTCTTCTAAGAGAATTGAAAAAAATGCGCTCTGATGCTTGTTTTGGCACCAACATACACTTTCTTAATTATCTCTACTTACCAACATACACTTTCTTAATGTCTTCTTAAGGTCAATGAACACCATATGTAAATCCCGTATTATTCTTGTATCAATTGCCGCTTCCCTCAGTTTTATTCTTGTATCAATTACCGATTCCCTCAGTTTTATAGAACGGCTTAAAAGCTTAATCCCCATAGAATAACATTGGGCGTCTCCTTTGTTCTTTAGAGAGGAACCAAGCCACTACACCTCGGTTGGTCTGACATCTTTCTATTTTTGAAAATAGTGTTGAACAAATGTGTTAACCACTGAACTCCTTCCTCACCCAAACACTTTCATACCTTTCCGGACAACTGCCTTACAGGGCATTACATCAAGCATATTTTATGGGGTAAATCTAAATTCGCAAATCTAAATGCGTTAACCTATTTACACATGATCGTGCCTGTTGATACGTTTTCGTTCATTACTTATGATGATGCAACTCTAGACCTAGTTCAATTATGAATATTAGGTGTAGCAAGTTCCTATAGTAATTGAGAATTTGAGATTTTTATGTTAGTAAATGAAATTCTTTTTACAAAAAGCATTGTGTTTGCTGTATCGAACTTGCAATAAAGGCGAATCAACTTTCTGTCAGGTCTTATCTTGTCACAGTTTAAAGATAACTCGTGGGTTTTCTATTTCTAGTTGAATATGGTTAGTGGAACGTTTCTGTTGACACTAGGTTTGCTTGTTTTTGTCTAATAATGCATGAATTTCACTATCAGTATTCACTATTAATTTTGTCTTGTCTTTTCAGACCATGATTCGGTCGTTTTGTGTTAACATCTTACCCGGAAACACTATTCGCTTGTAGTTTCTCCTTTTAGACTGTGATTCTTAACTCATTATTTATTAACGTTTAACCTAAAAACAATACTCGCTAGTAGTTTCTCCTTTATACCTGATTCTTAGCCTATTATACGTTAACTCACACACCCTCTAAACTTCTTCTAAATCTACGCACACCAAAGCCAACCATGGGACCAGAAACCTCAACCGCTTGAAAAAAAAAACATTTACTACACACGTTGATAGCGGTAGCTACAAGCCTTTTGGTATTTGCTAATAATTTATCTTCTTAAAATATTATTCTTAACCGGTTATGGATTTTAGACTACGACCAACTATTAGAGCATCCACATTAGGGTGTTTTTGAGTTTACGTGGAGGAATGAGAAGGCGTCATGTGGAGCAGTTAGAGTGAGGATGAGCGTTCTTGTGAAAACGGGTTATGTAAGAGAGGAGCTAGGAGAGTGCGCAATTTTGGAGCCTTTTTGGTTGTGAGAGGGCAAAGTTAAGAAGATACTGTTTTAGTCCTATTTTGGATGCTAAAAGGACAAGTTATATATTAAATTTGGAGGTCTGTATTTGTTTATCTACCTGTGAATGTTTTGGCTTTGTAGGCACTAGGTTGTGGTTCATCTAATCTGTGCATTTGGAGGGTCCATGGCCCGGTTTTATGTTAGTTTATGATTCTTAAGTAGCCTACGACGATAAAGTGGGTCATAGCTTCAACAACAATCAAGGAAAAACATGTCATGACTAATAAAGAAACGATCGATGCCACTAATGTTTTCTCCACCTATAACAAGTTGTTATAGAATGGAAATGAAGTAAAAGTTTGGTACATCAAACGATAAAAATGTAGGTCATGTGAGAAAAACATAAAGTTTATTACGAGAGGGAATAAGAGCATCAACAACGCTTATTGCTGCAATGAGTGATGTAGAGCGCCAGTAGGCATAAAATCAAGGGAAGTATAACTTAAAAACTTTTTGAAGATTGTCTTATGTTTTATCTCCTCGTAATTATAATATCGCGTAGATAAGTAGATTATTTACAGAATTTTAGCTAGCTTTAGCTTAGATTATCGCACATGAAAACAATTTAAGCGTGATCAAACTGTAACATTCATTCACCAGTTAATTGACTTGGCAATATATTCTGAATTACTTTTGTGTTCATCTTGATCTCAACATTGAAAATACTTGAGTTCACATGATAGAATTTGCTGTGGCATTTGTATAGTGAGCTCAGACTCCATGCCGAACATAGGGCCGGGGCTGCTAGATCATAAAAATGAGCTAGGTGTAGGGTCTAAGAAAATGGTTGCTTATGCATGATCAACAACATATCATGTCCCAGTAGAAGCCACCAAATATTGGCTGTCTATATCCACCACATATTGTCTCACCAAATCAATTTCTTTCTCTCCATAACTACACATATATACCCTTATCACAATCCCACCTATAGCCCACCAAAACCCGAACCGTACGTAACACTAGCTTATCATAAACTTCTCTTATTGCATTATTATTTGAAATTGTAAGAAACATTAAAGAAAGATGCTTTTGTAAGGTTGTTTGGGTCATGTCCGGGTTACTTGAGTTTTTCGGTCCATGCGTATTCATTGGGAACCGAACTAAATTATTCCAAATTTGAGTATTGCTCAATTTTGGTCTTGACCTGAAAATCTAAATCCAAATTTTGAACATTCAAGATTCTAGGTATTGAGAAATTTCAAAAACTGGAATTTGACTAAAGGCAAAGCAACCCTTTGCAAGTAAATTTAATTAGTAACGCGCGGCTTGCAAATCGATCACAACTCACAACACTGGTATAGTCAAAAGACTCAAAACAAACCTTTAGCTAGAATCTTTGATTTTATGAGAAGAGGGACAAAAATATAAAATAAGATGGCTAGGATATGCTAGGACTTGAGACCTCAATAAGACTTTGCAGCTGCGCACACGCTAGTCAAGTCAAGTTCTGTTGGCATTACATACTTATCAACGGTGATGATGTGTACAAAGCTGGCATCGCGTATTTAACATCTTATTTAAATTATGTTAGTAGAGTTAGTTAGCAGTTAGTCTGTTAATGAGGATTTAGCTAATCTGTATATAATGAGATGTTTTCATTCTATTAGTAGGGTTGGGTTTGCTATCCAAAAGGGGGTTGCGACGCAGCTTGTTTCCCGCTTACCTGTCACTTTATTGTAAATCATTTGGCTGTTTTTGATTATTAATGAAAAACATTTCAGATTAAAAAAAAAAAATTGAGATGAATAATGAGAAATAAATTGTTCATCAATCTCTTTCTCTGATTAAAATATTTTCATGGTATCAAAACGGTGATTTCGATCGTTTGCTCGCTTCAGTCACTATCCCGCTCAGTGGATTTCTCTCTTCAATTGTTCAGTAGTTTTTCTCATTTTGCCCCAAATCATGCCCGCTTCCACAAATTCGGAAAGTACGGCTGGTAATCAAATATATTCGTCCAATCCTTTGTTTATTCATCCTTCAGATCATCCCGGTATGCTGTTGGTTTCCAAATGGTTTGACGGATCTGGATTTGGAAGAACTTAACGATCGACATGGTCAAGCTAATGAAGCCAAACTATATCGATTACAAAAGAATTTATGTGAAATTTCAATGTAAGTTTTACACCAATTTAAAATTTGGATAAAACTTATCTCTTTAAGTTTTTTTTAGTTGATGTCCAATAAAATAAAAATGTTTAAAAGGTGGGATTTCTAGCTGGAATATTCTCAGTTGAAATTATTAATGGTCAACTGTACAAATATGGGATTATTAAAATCCAATTTTTTTTATGTTGTATTTTTTTACGCTTTAAAGTCCCATTGCTAGAATGCCAGGTGTAAAGGTATAGGTTATCTTGTAACTATACACCTTGCAGTTTCTAAAACATCAGGGTTGCTTGATCAAACTACAGGAAGCTTAATGGTAAAAAAAAAGTCAGCTAAGCAAATGGAACCATTTAGTAGGCAACCACTAAAGCAACTGAAAATTATAGAGACATAATAAATCTTACTAAAGTAGCATTATGGGCAAACATGATGGTGTAACATCAATGCTTATGCCCAAAGGGCCCTATCTTGCCAAGTCAAAATCTTTTCTGTCTTTAACATCAACATATCTAACTTATTATTAAAAGCTTCAATATTACTTACACAGTAAAAAAAAAGTAAATAATTACATAACACAATGTTGTTAACACTTCATAATATTTATAAAATAGTATTGGTCCTTCATGACAATACCTAATTATGAATGCAAGGCATTATCCATATTAAAGATTAAACATGTTCACGATATTATCACTACTAGAAAATCGGATCGTTTTCAATGACAATATTCGTCAAAAATATGTTAGAGGCAACCTTTAGCCAAAGATTTTCCGACAAAAATAATTTACGGGAAAAATTTTCAAATGAAACTTTTTCTAACGAATTTCCGACAATATTTCTTACAACATTTATGGAACATACTTTTCCTACACGTTTTTTCTTTATAATTTTGATACACACGTACACATGTAAATACCAAGAATAAAGCTAAAAGTAATAATGATGAACAGTAATCATAATCGAAATAATAATAGGGGAAAGTGAATGTGGGCTGTCATACATTTAACATAGATGTGAAACCCATCAAATTAAATCTAATTAAATCCATTATTTAACCCTTCTCCTTGGTTACCTTGTTCTATAGGAGAAAAATTACGACCATGGTTAGTGTCAATCCAATTCCATTTACATATAGGAATTGATCATAAATCATACTTATCTGCTTTTAAGTATTCTTAAAATCCATTGGAGGTCATCCTAGAATGAATTATCCAAATTGTTTCAACCCTCCTACCTACGAATTTGCAGTTATTTGTTCTTTAAATCCATTGCAGCTTTTAATAACCTTTGGTAATCATTCTGATTCATTGGTAGTCATTCAATAATTTGTTTTTTATTTGAATAAATCTTTCTTTTAGTTCATTATCAATTTCTGGATCCATGTTCTAAATTTCAAAGAAACAATGATTGTCTTGTACTACAAACCAGAAAAGAATTAAATAAAATAAACAGTTTTACTAATAGCTAGCCAGTGGCAAAATCAATTGTAAGACAAGAATTACCTCCTCACATAAAAGATCAATGGTGAAATTAGGGTTACGTAATTGATAGAGTTAACAGAATTATTAAGCGAAATAAGGGATTTAATTATATTTAATCAAAATTATGTACTTTTGATGAGTTTCACATTTAAGTTAGATATATAACAACCTCATATTCACTTTCTTCATGATAATAATGATAAAATTATTGAAAGGCAGTCTTTTAAGATTTCGAGTGTCCAAAATAAGTATAAATAATAGACCTTACGTAATTTCCCCTCCCAATTTTCACTTGTTACTAGGCCTGTTTTGACCCAATTAAATATAATCAGACTAAACTAGACCATTTTTCAGTTATTTTGGTCTAATTTTATTTATTATTAGACCAATTTTTTTTTTCAGTTTTATTGACCGAATCAAATATTAAGAGATTAAATCATGCCTTTTTTATAGTTTATTTGGCTCAATTTCATTTCAAAATTTTCCAAACATTCTTATATATATATGTATAATGGTTTATTTTGTGCCCTGGACCAAAACAGTGCCCTAAATGGTTGCCGAGCCCATACTGTAACATTTGTCAATTTCCGCACCCGAAACCTGGCATGTTTAAACTTTTGGATTCTCATTCGTGTTCGTTATGTTAGTTTTATTAAATTATGTTTATTTATATTTTTGGAACATTTTACAAACTCAAATTTCATGTATTTTATGCCATAATTGCATTTAAATAAGCTCCAAGGGTCAAAAATGTCAAATTCAAATTATGATTTCTTTTTCGTCCTTAGCGCTACACGAAGCCCACAAGGGTTTCCCCGACTCATAATGTTCTCCCTCCTCCTGTTACTATGAAATCTCGTCATACCATGTTCAATCCTTAAGGAGAGAGGATTAAAAATAAAACCGTGGGACTTCTTAAGGAAATTCCCAAAATAAAATAACAAAATCTAGGGTTGTGAACATGATTTTGAAAAATGAGGCATAGCCTTATAATTGTGTGTGCTGTGTGTTCAATAATATGAATAAACAATTTAATAATTAAGCTATGAACAAAAATTAAACAAGTAGGGCACACATATAAACACATAAGCATGCTATTAGGTCATTACGTCTAACAACCTATCCTACAGCTTTTGGCTTTGATACCAATCTGTCACACTCCAACCTAACGGCTTAACATGTCGGGGAGCTGCATAATTCGTATCATAACTCAAAAGACACTAAAAAAATGGTGACATTAACTAATTAATTTATTTCAATCATCATACACAAGAGTTTCACAATTCAAAATCATTCAAAACTATTACATCAAACTAATCATATAAAATTGTTCTTTATTTTTATAAAACCTAAACTCCAACTAATTCTTCATATTTCACTTCACTTCATGTAATATCCTACAATATGTGTAAAAATGAAAAGGTTTGTCAACATAAAGTTGAGCAAGTAATCATCGGCTCAATAATAATAATAATAATAATAATACAAGAAAAACCGCAAATCAATATCATGAGTATCAACAGCTAAATATAGACAAATAAATGGGGTCGCTTGACCATGCCTCACGAACACGGGCTATGGTACTAAGACGACTTAAAACAATTAAATACAGATAATGGTGTTGGTTGGCCATGTTTAAACGAACACAATTGATGGCTACTAAGACGAAGTATAATCATAGTTCAATACGATTTTCAAGTTATGATAAAAACAAGATTTAAACGCCCTGATGGGGGTCATAATCTGAACAGTGAATCAGGGTTCGGGTTCTAGTACAACACATGTAAAAAGTAAAAACAAAACTAAAACTCTTCTGGAAGGAAAACTAATTTTGATCAGAAGATAACTTAATTGAAAAAAATACAGTTTTGACTTTTTATTAACCATAAACGGGTCAAAGTAAAATTAACTAGAAAAACCTGTCTGATTAATAAAATTACTAGAGGGCTTTTGTCAATTAGATAAAAATACATAACTTTCATGTAGGCAATTTACCTGGAAAACGAATGGAGATAGGAGAACCATGAAAAAAAAGACCAACAACGTTGACTTTTGAAGGCCAAAGAAGGAAGAACACTTTATTTCTTGCTTAGATTTCGATTTAGATGCATGTAGACCACTAAATTTAAAGTGTGGCAAAGGTATTAGGGTATGGGCTATCAATGAATTGATATAGGGTTCATGTTTAAACAATAGGGTTAGGTTATAATAGGAAGTACGGTTTTCGCAGAAAGGATAAGAAGTAATATTGCTTATTAATTTTGGACATGAATGCTTGATATTAGTTTATGGATTAAAACAATTGTTATATAAGGGGAGGGCATAACAGGAATAATACATTTGTTAACTTTCTCTCCCCACATGCAAAACACATGTCAATTCTCCCCATCATTTTAAAACATTCATAACTTTTTTATACAATATTTTTTAAAAAATAAAATGCCATAATAACGAGTGTTTTTTTTATCTTTTATATAAGTAACGTATTGCTATATAATAATAAAAAAAATAAGTGAGGTTTTTTACAAATCATGTATTACAAAATTGTGTTATACAATTGTGTTTTTCCATCATGTTTTTTACATTGTGTTTTTTCGTAATGTTTTCCATTGTGCTTTCTCCAACGACTATTTTCCAGAAAAATTTTCCGGAAAAAATTCCTAGTGACTTTCCGGCGAAAATTCCGAAAACTTTTCCGGCGAGGTGGTGGTGGTGGGTGGTGGAGTGGTGGTGGTTGTTGGAGATGGGTGAAGATATAAATGGGTGGTTTTCGAGATTAAAATAGTAGACCAAAATGCTCTTTTCTAGCCTTCCTAGAAAAATCAAACGTATTATTGAACTCAACCCTTAAACAATATATTGACTAAGATTTGGGTTAAATGGGCTTTTTATAAAAAATAACTCTAATAATCAATTAAATCATGAACTTGTGGGATAAGTTATGGAATTAAGTTAGAGATAATATTTAATTATAATAAATTGAATAATCTAGAAAATACGCGAAAACGGGCCTCCGAATCAACCAAAAAAACAAACAAACAAACTACCTGGTCTGAACACCCGTCGCGGGAAGACCTGCGAAGTGGTCGTGATGCGTGACAACACTAAAGGAAATTTTTTTTTTAAAAGTTACAGTTTTGACCCTGAACTTTATAAAATGCGATATAAACATAAAATAAGCGATTTTAAGTGTGAAAAAGGATCAAAGATACCTAATTAATATAAATGAATAATTTTTTTTTATCATAAATGGACATAAAATAATATTTAAAAATTTAAACGGGTCGAGTTCTTAGATTTAAAAAATAGCAAACGTTACACTATCAATGTGAATAGTTTAGTTTTAGTTTCTTGCAAACTTACCAAAACACTTTACCAATTTTCATATTGATCACGCTTATTTAGGGGTGGAAAATGGGTTAGGTTGGGTCAAAACGTGTCATGGGTCAAAACGGGGTTAGGGTCGGAATGAATCAATTTAAAAAAAAAGGTTGTTTTGGTTCAGGCCGGAATGGGTCAGGATCAACAGGTTCATTTTAGAATGGGTCCACATCGAAACGGGTCAAAACGGGTTTCAAGCTAGTTTTTTATTTTATTTATTTATTTGTTTATTTATTTGGTTAAACGAGGACAATAGAGGAAACATTTTGATTTTTTTACTTTTTTTGTTTTTAATTTATAGTTTTAAGTTATGATTTTTTTATTATTTTTTTTGAATTTTTTAAGGGTTTTTGATCTTAATAAAAACCCCTAAAAATAAAAATAATAATAATAATAAAAAAATCATAACTCAAACTTTAAATCAAAAACAAAAAAAAGTAAAAAAACCAAAAATGTTTCCTCCATTGTCCTAGTTCATAATAATAATAATAATAATAATAATAACCTGACACTGAAGTGAAACCGAAAAAATCGTTGAAAATGAAACAAAAAGCCGAAACCGAACTAATTGAAACCGGAAAAATCTATCAGCACGAAACTAAAAAACTAAAACAGAACAGGAATGAAACTGAAAAAACCGTCCAAAACGAAACAAAAAACCGAAAATAATTCCGAAATCGACCAAAAAGAAACAAAAGAAACCAAAACTGAAACCCAACCCGTCTTGTGTGAAAACTCATTTCAGCTCAGTACCTGATTCGAGCCAAAACCTAAACCTAACTCATTCCAATCCAAAACCCGTTTTGTGCCAAAACCTATTTCGTGTGGAATATGTGCCACTCCAAAACCCGTTTCGACCTAAACCTGCCAAATTTCCTTAGTATACTTACTCACATTGACCCATTTATTTAAATTTGTCGACCCATTTTAACTCGAAAATAAGGTGGAATTTCAAGTAACCAATTTTGACTCTTTTAGTTAACATATTTGACTCAAATCAACCCATATAATTTTCATATCAACCCAAAATTGACCAATTTGAAAGGATTTGAGTCAAGATTGTCACCTCTACGTTTATTGTCTTTTGTACTATTTACACATAAAACCTTGAATTATGTCTGATTTACACTTAAGCCCCTAAATTTTCATAAAGTTTTTTCTTTTCTTTTAATCAATTTACATTACAGTCTTGAAACTTTAATAAAGTTTCATTTACACCTTCGGTATTTCTTTCCCCTTTTACCAACCACGTACCAGCGTGGCTTCCGCGCAATTGTTCTTTATTTCTCAAATAGATTTAATAATGAAGTTGTTTTTTATAAAATTCTGAATATAACACGTCTATATAGTTATTTTTATGCTTATTTTCATTTTTAGCTAAGTGTTAAAAAACACTAATGAATCAACATTGTGCCGAGATACGTATTGGCATATTACAACTTTATTTTTGGGTTTTTCACTTTCTATTGTATTGAAAGATCTCCATGATATTGACTACGTTCTAGGCATTGAAATTACATTGTCTCCACGAGCATCTCCCAAGTCTTATCTCTTGGAGACAACCCTCTATTCTCTTAACCGGACTAGTATCAACAACTTATTGGCACACTCCAATGTATTACTATCTCAAAGCTAGACATTGTCTTTGCAGTCAACAAAGTGTGCTAGTATACGCATGTGCTGACAGAAAATCACTGGTCTGCAATCAAAAGAATACCATTTTATCTAAAGGGCACCATGGAATCATGGATCATTGCCTGCTCATTCCCCACAACTATGATACCAAATTACAGGTCTTCACCGAATTTCACTGTGTGCTCAGATGACCATCGACCCACAGAGGGATTTGCTATATATTTGGGTTTTAACCTTATCTCACGAACAACACGAAAACAGAAAATCATTTCAAGGTCATTAATATAGTGAGTTAGAATATATTGCTCTAGGTAATACAATTACAAAATCAACATGGCTACAAGCTCTTCTTCAAGAATTTGGGATAAATACAAAATCTACTCCCACTCTATGGGGAGATGATCTGGTCTCCTTGCGGCTAGTGCGGTCTTTTATGCTCGAATATAGCACGTTGAAATTGATTTCACTTTGTTCGCAAAAAATACTACAAGAGAAACAAGGTGCGCTGTTTATATTGAGGGAGAATCAAAATGCATTCATCTTTACAAATGAGTTGTCGACTCAAAGATTCACATTTTACGCTCTAAGCTACAATCGCTCTTCACCCTTAGCTCGCGAAGGAATATCGTGTCATGTTGTAATTAACAATATTAAGATGTGGTATTATGTAAATGCGTTGTCTTATATGACTTCATTATTGACCGTAATCAACTTACAATTATCAATGTAATTTACATTTGCACACACTTAAGGTTTATCTCTGGGTAGGTAAGTTTGTATTCTCATTGGTTACACATTTTCTTATGGATACTCTTTAGTTCCTTAGGTAGGTCCAAATGATAAGCGACATTTCCTACACGTGTAAACCTATACTAATCCTACTCGACCTCAAAACTTAATTAAATATACAAAAGTAATCAAACTACTAAACCTAAACAAATTCAAATAATATATTAAACAAAATAATCTTATATCTAATTTATCTCCATATTCAAATAATTATTTTCTTCTGTTGATCTTTATCTTTGAATCGGCCCTTATTGAGACCTATCTATATTACTCTTCACCAATATTTCTTGAGTTTGCTTATATATGCTAATTTATCCCATATTGATTCAATGCAAATGCTTTTAGGTCGCAGGGTATTGTGATTCCAATGTAACTAGATTGTTTGTAGGTTACTCGCATGTTAAATCTTAGAAATTTAAATGTTAATTACTCATTTTTAATTTGATAATAGTGGACAATTTCCAAATATGAAATATAATCTCACAATTTTCTAATGCATCTTGAAGATATCACAACAATTGGGATGAGCCCAATTCTATTTATATATATATATATTTTAAATAAGGTAGATTCCTTTCTAGCGAGAAAAAAAGCAGAAAAAGGGACAAAAGGTAGGGTGAAAGGTAGGATGACTCAGAATTTTGATGACAGAGATGTATATTAATTAACCATTCATTGATGGAGAAATCTTGAAAGAAATAATGAGAAAAAAATATGTCAGTTTAAGCTACACATGCTCCAATACGTATTGCATATTGTTGTCTCTTGGAGTTTTATGGGGTTTGTGTGCGTGCACATCCTAAATCCATGATCTTGCAAGCAATTAGCGGACCAAAGTCTATGTATGCAGCTTTGAAATTGGAACAACCATTAAGGGGACACTTGGTAGCCTCTTAAATGAAATCTGAATCGTTTTGAGATAAAGTGTGCTTGCTTCACTTAAAAGACACATCCTAATGGTTCATGAAGCCTTTAATGGGCAAGTTATATAAGCATACTGGCTGATTCAGAGTCTACCTCTTAAACGGTCAAGCCTCTTAATGGCTTAACATAAAGTTGCCAAACATAAATTAGACTCGAGCCAGCCACCATACAGGTTACTTGATCATATCTTTGAAATATTTGGAGTTCATACTGTTAAGCTGTTTTTTAGGCCAAGGTTGACTAGATTAACTACGGACCCCCTCCACCCTCCTATCTCTCTCTCTCTCACATACACAAAACACACTTAGCAACCTTTTATGACAGGGGGTTTAAAGACAGAAATGCCCATTTCTTTTGTGGCTCCCACATCTTCCAACAATGCACATATCAACCAAGTCATTGATTCATCTATATTCTAATATATATATGAAGTCCTAGTGGTTTTTAAAGATGTTAATTGTTGGGCTGACAAAAAGATTTAAGTCTTACGAAGAATTTATCATATTAACATCCATGACATGATAGCACCTAATCCCCCACCCCAACTCACACTGCTCTTAGTGGCACATTGACTGCCAATACAAGTAGGTATTATGGACTTCATTGTCAACGTTAGGTCACAATTAAGTTTAATCAGTACTTAAGTAGAAATAGATGCCATAACTAAAAGTCATCGCCTTACCACTGATTTATATGGAGGGGGAAGATCGATAGTGCGCGGAAACTACTTGGCAATTGATTGATAATGTATGTACGATTCCACCAATCATACTCATAGTTCCTGATAGAGATATATTCTCCATTGTAGTAATGTTGGTTGTGGAACTTGGCTTCACCATTGGGCAAAGGATTTTATTTTACTATTAGCTAGCATGATCAAGATCGAGATCAAAAGTGTTGTTGGCCAATAGGAAGATGAAATTGAGTGGATAGTACATCATAATTTCAATGAGATATCGAGAGAATCATGTCTGTCTTCCACAAAAAGTGTCTTTATTGGTGTTATGCATGTAACCAAAGTCTTTCATTCCACACATTATAATGTCATAACTTTCTTGGATTTGTATATAGATATTGTAATAGCTTTTAGCTTCACTGTTATTGATCTTATTGTATCATAAGCTCATATATGCACTATATATCTTGAATTAATACAAACTCCAATAGCATTTTTAATTTTGTATTCAAAATTTAAAAAAGAAAAAACTATATAATGATAAGATATATACCTGCATCCCACCTTCCCAACTCTACTAATAATATTGTTATTGGCGGGATATTTCTAGGTATTGTTGTATTAACATGGATAACATATTAACATAAATATATGATACTTAAGTAAGGTTAGAATGAGTACTGAGAACTATTACTCTTTATTACTCTTTATTTTGAAATATATATTTCAAAATATACCATAATAGATTAATAGTGATTTGAACAATAATTTTAAGAGCAATGAAAAGAAGATCAAACCCCGGCTAAAGTTGCTTTTTTAGATGATTGAACTCCATTACTTTGGTGATCAAAGCCCCTCCATTTTATCCCTAATGGTGGACCCTCCCCCACCCCACCCCACCCCTCTTCAAGTTCAAACTCCAGACAGAACAATGGGAAATTGAAAATAGAGTTTTACAGTGGTAAAAAAACAGGATTGAAGTACCAAAAGAAACGCCAAAAGTCCATCGGGAAGTGTTTTCCTGTCAATATTACAAAAGACAAAAGAGGTTTAATATATGCCTGCAATTTGTGTTAACTAGAGGCCCTTCTTTGCAACACCAAAATTTACCTATATATAAAAATTTTCTTAAGTTTTCGGACAAGAACATAAAATTTACACAACTGCATAAAAAAAATGAGTTGGGAACGTTTTTTAACCCAAAAGACCTGTTTTTTTACACATTTTGAATCAAAATGTGTAAAAAAACAGGTCTTTTGGGTTAAAAAAGTTCACGCAACTACCCTAATCCATGACTACAACCCTCACACCACTACCCTAATAGCAAGGGCTTGTGTGCCCTAAGCTAGAGGGTACCTTACCCGATTTCCGTACCCATATGGTGGCCTTCCTAGGCCCTAATATATAATTCGACTATAATCATATTAGCATATTAGCAAGAGTTTTTTGATTGTATATTTATTAAATGTTTGTTGCATCTATTAACATTGAAATATATATTATTTTGACACACTTAAATCTCTAGTTTATATTTTTCCAATTAACATCTTCTTTTATAAAAGAAAAAGAAGGAAAAAACAAGGGTCTTTTAACAATTGATTGATGTTGCAATAATTTAATTACATATTTTGTTTGTTCTGTGAATGAATATTATTTTGCACTATGCATAGAGAGGGGCCTGTAATAAGATTCCAAACAGGGAGGTTCACCGATTATCCATATAAACGGCCTTGGCGTTTCTTTTATCACACCTCTCATACTCAATCTACCCTTCATCAGTTCTTTCCTTTCCATCTCTCTATTTACTAAAACAAACATAACTAATTAATGCAATGGCTATAGATTGCATGATCAAGAATCCATCAACCATGTCTTCCCTCAAAGAAGACCAACAAAGGTCACTCGTTTTCGATGCATCGGTCCTGCGGCACGAAGCCAGCATACCCCAACAGTTCATATGGCCCGATCATGAGAAACCGAACTCCCAAAAATCAAAGAAACTTGAGGTTCCTTTGATAGACTTAGGAGGCTTCCTTTCTGGACAGTCATGTTCAACTAAGGAAGCTTCCAACCTTGTTGGCGAGGCGTGTCGGAAACATGGGTTTTTCCTGGTGATCAATCATGGAGTTGATGCAAACCTAATATTAGACGCCCACCGGTATATGGACTTGTTCTTTGAGCTCCCACTTTCAGAAAAGCAAAGAGCTCAAAGAAAAGCTGGTGAGAGCTGCGGATATGCCAGCAGCTTCACTGGACGGTTCTCATCTAAATTGCCTTGGAAAGAGACACTCTCTTTCCAATTCGCAGACGATGAGAACTCATCAGACATAGTCAAGGACTATTTTAAGAATAAAATGGGAGAAGAATTTGTACGGCTTGGGTATGTTTAATTCTAGTTATATGCATCTCCCTTTTTATTTGAATAAACTAGTCTTAATATATACTTTACTACCATATGCTAAATGATTTGATTATTATCACAGGAAGGTGTATCAAGAGTATTGCAATGCCATGAGTAGACTTTCGCTTGGGATCATGGAATTACTTGGGATGAGCCTCGGTGTGAGCCGCGCTCACTACAAGGAGTTCTTCGAAGAAAATAACTCAATTATGAGACTAAACTACTATCCACCATGTCAAAAGCCAGAACTTACCTTAGGGACAGGGCCTCATTGTGATCCAACATCTTTGACAATCCTACACCAAGATAACGTTGGTGGACTAGAAGTGTTTGTGGACGACGAGTGGCGTTCCATTGCACCCAATTCACACGCTTTTGTTGTCAACATCGGCGACACATTCATGGTAATCAATTTGTTCATGATTATGTTTTCTTTGTAATTATATATTACGGATATATAGTATAGGGTGGAACCTAATTGGATTCTTTTTTTCTTTTTTCCTTTGGTCTTGCATTGTTTTTGTTTTTATTTGTTGTTTTGGCTTTTTTTCCAGCACTACTTAACTGTTCTTTGTAGTTGGTTGTATTTTAATCTGATTACCTGTAATTTTCAGGCACTTTCAAATGGAAGATATAAAAGTTGCTTACATAGGGCTGTGGTAAATAGCAAAACTCCTAGAAAGTCACTAGCTTTCTTTCTATGTCCAAAGAAAGATAAGGTGGTGAGCCCTCCAGAACAATTGGTGGATGAAAAAAACCCTAGGATATATCCAGATTTTACATGGTCTACCTTTCTTGAGTTCACTCAGAAGCATTACAGAGCTGACATGAATACCCTCAAAGCTTTCTCAAATTGGATTCAACAAATACCAAGTTGAACTTTATGTACTCTTTCTTTCTTTCTTTAAAATGCTATTTAAGAAAGAAGACATTGAAAACTGTAACAAGATTCCAAGAGGATGCATGAAGATCTATGCATGCTTTAAACTTTCCCTTTTTTGTTTCTTTATGGTCAAAAATTGAAGGAGGAAAATGTGCAAGATTTAAATCTTCATGGGGCTAAACTAGGAATAAAGAGAAGCATATAAATGAGCCAATTTTGTTATTTTTCTTTTGGACTATATGTAGAAAAGTTTATGCACTTATCACGTTTACTTTAGTTCCTTAGCTTCTACTTGTATGTGTATATATAAATGTCAAAAAATGATTGAAATAAAAAATCAGATTGGTAAAATAATTGGGCATACACACACACACACATATATATATATATAACTCAATTCTAGGCCACACATTTAATTAAATGGATTGAAATATGTGGTTGAGATTAAATCTGACAAAAAAGTCAAAGTAGGAGAGAGAATAAAGATGTAAGTGGTTACACTAACTTTTACGTCCATTACACATGTGTAAAAAGTCGACTCGGTGCGTAAAAAATTATGTAATTTTTTTACGTGTATGTAACCTACATATATTACGCATGTGTAAAAAAAAATTCGAACAAAAAAATCGATACACTAAGTTCTTTCGAGTTCTTAAAACTAAAAGGGTTCTCATTTGAGAGAGAGAGAGAGGGGGGTTCAAATAAAAAGAAATAGTATTCTAAAAATGGTAAGAAAAACATAAAATTTAAAATTAGAAAACTATGTAAGCTTGAAATTATGTATAGTATGAAGTTTCTTTTTAGTATACATTAGTGATTCAAGTCATTTCAAGTTACACGAATTTAACCGAAGAAGACATAAGGTGGTGAAGCTAGATAGGAATCATAGATAATATGTCGTTGAAGTTTCGTAGGGAAACTAAGTGTCGATAAAGACTTCATCGGCTAATATTATTGACATATCACCCCAGGGTATCACTTATGCATCTTTTACAACGCGCACACCGCCAATACACAATGGATGTTACTGGAGGTAAATCATGATGAGTTATCATTGCTTATCAGTCTTTCAATTCATTTGCAATAGACTCAAACTCCTTGTAAGAAGTTCCTCGTATATAAGCCAATATTATGCACCCATCAACTTTTATTGAGGATGCTACTAGCATCCATTTACATATTATTTTTAATTCGCCCAAAAATTAAGTTCTTTGTTTGATTCGTGTACCCATATGTTGGCTAAGAAATAAAGAAAATGACATTAAAAAATACATATAATCAGGGTAAGTAAATTTAAAATTGGTATACTTGTGTGCTGGTCTAAGCGAGTTAGCGAGCATTTCCACCAAGAGAAATGCGAGTATTACCAATTGATAAGATCCGTTGATAATTATCTGTAAGGCCCTGTTCTTGGGTGCCCTACATTCGTGCGAGTTGGATTTACTCATTCATATAATTCAAAAATCATAGTTAATTAAAACAAATTACGGAATAATAAGTCAATCATTCTTACATGACATAAGTATTGGTTTTAATCAAAATAACATAAGTCTTTAACATTTAACATAGATAGCGTGTGAATCTTCTTCTTAACGATGACGGTCTTCATCTTATTAACACGTGTCTTCATCAAGCAACCTGCCTCATTCTATTCACCTGCATGCATACTAAAAGTCAACTACGCTGAGTGAGTTCTAATTAATCAATTAACATACAATACATTTATAACCTTACTTATACGTATCCGGAGATACGCATTTCATACTTTACTTACTAACATTTCTTTTATACGTACTTGCGTGCATTCATGCATACTTATATATTTTCTTTCATATTATATACTAGGTTAGAGCTCGTATTCCGCACGGGTGAAAAATATAATAAAAATGAAAAATTGTTATGTGACATTCGTCAATTTCGGGTCACTTTTGTTATGTAAACCCGACCCGTTTGTAACCCGAACATTTCAAATATATAAAATATTGGATCTTGTCATTTAAAATATATAAAATATTGTTATTTTTATATTATGCATTGTTTGACCAATTAAACATACCCATTTTTATGCAAACCATAAAAGAATCTTTATACCCAACCCTTCACTCCTTCCCTATATATACACACCCATCTTCTTCATTTTACTCTTGCTACATCTCCAAAAAACCCTCTCAAACTCCATAGATTCAAGGTTGTTATTTCTTATGTATTTTTTTGAAGTTTTGACTTCTCAAGTCAAACTAACTATAGTCTTTCATTCTAACTTGTTCATCTAACATTACTAACTCTTGAATATGGTGGTACAACATATAGATAATACACACCCCTTGTTTCCTTTATTTATTACTTCACCGACTTTGGTTGGTTAAGTTTCGAATGTCATAAGGCAAGGCTTCATGGAGGACTTCGTGTTCTTGATATATATTTACACACACATAACTTATTATACATATCACTTATGACTAACTTCTAACCCTTTAGTTTGTTCATCTTATTTACAAGTTCCATGGTGTGGGTTTGTATAAGACTAACCTCGGTTTAACCGAAACTAGTCCAAACCGGAAACCAAACTTTTGTTTACTAGTTTTGTTAAAATAGTTGTTTAAACATGTTTATTGCTAGATTTGAGTTTCAAAAATCATTTTTACAAGTTCTTTGATATTAGGCATATGGAATCCATCTATGAACTCGTTGGGAGATGGAAACCGAACTAAACCAAAACTTTTGCTTAAAAGACTTGTAGTTAACTTTTTTTGTAGTAAAATTTAAGTTTTCTTCATTTATAAACCAATATACAAGTTCTATGATATTTGGGCATGTAGAAACCATCTATGAACTATTTGTGAGATGGAGACCGAACTATACCGACTTTTACTCGCTTAAGACACACAAGTGTGTTTTTAGTTATCAAGACTTGTATATTTCTTTAAAAAAATAGTTTACAAACTGATTTTAATTATTTTTCTTAAGTACTTGGAATAGTTGGATCCAACTTGATCTCATAACATAGTTTGGACCGACAAAACCGAACACACTCGCTTAACGTGCGTTGTTAGTTCTAAACAATAGATCTACGTACTTGGTTAAGTGTTAGTATGTTTTAATGAGTTATCTCATAACAATTAATATTTTGGAAAGTTGACTTTGGGTTCGACCATTTGTCAAGACCCGAACCGACAACCCGAACACTCGTTAAAAACCCGTTTTAGTATCTTTGGCCTAATGGAACTTGCATTTTAGCATTTTCTCCACCTTATTACTTAACATTGGTTAAGTAAATATTAAGATTAGATACTTTAACCCGGTTTTGAGCAAACTTACATTTTTTAAAAGGGTTATTATTATAAATTCTTAAATAGTTACATTTTAAACCTTGAACTTTAATTGATTAGTTTTTGCAACAATTATTTTATTTAAAGATCTTCAAGACAACCTTTCTAAATCCAAGACTTTCTTTTATTTAGGCTTCATACGTTAAACTCGTCGTTCCGGCAAATCTCCAAATAATCAATCTTTCAAGTTTATTACTTGAACGTGAGTAACTTCATACCCCGTTTTCTATCTTT
The DNA here is from genome assembly GCF_021521415.1 of Bidens hawaiensis. Lineage (NCBI taxonomy): Eukaryota > Viridiplantae > Streptophyta > Magnoliopsida > Asterales > Asteraceae > Bidens > Bidens hawaiensis. The sequence goes on along the minus strand of NW_027495335.1, from coordinate 18,150 downwards.
TATTTTGGGGGTGACATTTCAACTTATCTAAACTAAATGTTTTATACTTGGGGTCTTAAACCACAAACGTTGTTGTATACCTTACTTGAATAATTGCTCGATTTGGTGTTCTATGCTTATTTGACTATGTGTTTATCGCTTTTGGATGGTGGAACTATAAATCCTAGACCATTTGGCAACCCCTCATGGCAAGGTGTCGTTAACGTAATGCAATTAACGATAACTATAAAATCCTAAACTATTTGGCAACCCCTTATAGTTGGGTGTCGCTAACTTGTTAGCAATAACTATTTATTCAAGTTTATAGCTATTATTTATGGTTTTGTATACTAGTTTTGTGGCTTTTCATACTATATATCTATTGTTCAAACTTATGAATTGCTCACCAACCTTTGTGTTGATAAACTTTATTTTATGAAATGTTACAGATTTGCATCTAGGTTGATTATGGAGTTCGGTGAAGAAAACATCACAAATACCGTTAGGATATTAGCAAAAATGAACAATATTTGATTTGCTATATTTTGTTATATTTTGTTGTATTTGAGTTATGAATATTTGGTTATGTGACATTTTCGATGTTGTGAAATGAAATGAGTTTGTTAAATATTGTCGCTTTAAATAGTGTCATGCGCTTATGAGCAATCGTTGCACCCCGGCATGTTCCGCCGTCTTTGGTCGGGGTGTGACATGTTATATGTAATACATTAATTATAAGTGAATTAACAATATATCATTTAGAAGTTAAGAAATTCAACACAATACCTACTTAAGTGGAGTTGGTAATCATCTTTGGTTTGAAACATGAGGTCTTGGGTTTGACACTTGCATCACACAATAAATTTTTTTTAAAAAATTTACAAAATGTTATCATCATATGAAGATTTGGAAGAAGAGATGATTAAATAGAAAACTGCTCACATGGCATCTATGTGGCATCCTATGTGGAAGCCCTAGAATGATGCCATGTGAAAAAATCATTTTGCTTTAATATATATGTAGGTTCCCTGGACGGATCACACGAGATATCTCGGTCTACTCAGGTGCGGAATCCCTGCGTAGATCGTTACGAGCGTAGAAAGCAAAACAAACAAACACACACGAATAAACCGAAACACGTTATATATTAATAACTGAACTCACGTGATATGAATCACTGATACAGACTCTCGTCCTCACGTTACAATGAACTCAAACTCAGCTTAGATCAACTCGATTCACTTCAACAACTAACCCGTAACCTAGTATAAATACACTACAACTTCGCCTGATATGTTCAGGCGAAGTTGTCCATAACTTCGCTTGTTCAACAAGTTCGCCTAGGCGAACTTGTTAACAACTTCGCTTAAACAAAAACATAAATAACATTACAGACTCGATTACAGACACTAGACTATGAACTACTGACATTTATGCACCAACAATATAGTTAGATATATAACGTCTTTCTTTATACTTCTATACTTATATTACTTTCATATTACCACTACGTTTTAAGAGCATTTCGCCCTACATATCTCGAATATTATAGAGGTCAGGTACCCTACATAACTCGGAAATTATAAGGGTCCGGCGCCCTAAATACCTCGGAAATTTTAAGGGTCCGGCACCCTACATACCTTGGAAATTATAAGGGTCCGGCACCCTACGAACCTCAGATATTATTAGGGTTCGGCTCCCTTCATCGTACCATACAACCGTACAACCAAACAGCCATACATTCTTTACATAAATATATAAACTACGTGCATACTAATTAATCATTCTATATTGTTCACATACATACACAAACATATATCTAATATACACTTACCACTTAAGGTAAGCGAATTATCTAACACATCGTAGTATGCACACAGCCCCGGAAACATAACATAGATTGGGGCTAGTACTCACCTGTAGAGGATTCCTCTCCGAGTTTATCAAAATACCCTTCTTCAGTTGAGCATGGCTAACTGTTTAATAACGTATAAGTATTAAATTTCTATTTTAATATCTCATATTCTTAAGTTAATGGTTTTAACTTACAAGTTAGCGAAACCGAACTTCATCGGTAAACAAACAGTTTTTAAGGAAATCATACTTTACTAATTTAATGAAACTTAACTTTATTAGTTAGCGTTTCCATAACGACATGTGGCTTTAGCAAATTCGGACTTGTAAGTTTAACAAAAACGAACTTTCTATCTTAATGAAACCGACACCAAATTTGTTGGTTACGATCTTTATAAGTTAGGAACCGATCCCTTGGGTTAACGATTTCTTAACGAGTTCATAAGTTAATGGTTCTTATTGAAACGGGTCTCGGGTCTTGGTTTTTGTTCCTGTTACAAGTCGAGTCGACTTTACTTCCTTCATAATTGAATCGAGCCGAGTCCCATTTCCCCTTTACATTCGGCTCTAGTCAACCTTCCCTAATCTTTGTCGATTCGTTTTGGATAGAGTTTACCTTAAACCCAAACGAGTTGAGTCTGGCATCCTACTTAAATCGAACGGCCTGCTCGAGCCGAACCGCCGCTCACTCGACTCGATTTCGAGTGGAGTATGCCTTCTCTATTCGATCCGAATCTTGGCTCGACCCCCTTAAGTCCACTCGAGTGGTGTTTGAATCAACTGCCCCTATGCCACTCGGCTCGAATTCGATTCAAGTCCCTCAAGTCTAGTCGAGTCAATGAGTCTTTGATTCAATAGATTAGATTTTTCGGGTTGAATAGAACTCGAGTGCCGCTCCCCAGGTCGATTCGATTGGATCCAAAACCCCACTCGACTCAATTTTGAGTCGATTCCACTTTGCTATTTGGGCCGTTCTTAATTGAGTGAAACCGGAACCAAGTCTTTCTTTCTCAATCGGTTCGAGTCTAATCCCCACGACCACTACAAGCCATTTGGGTTCGAGTCCTTGGTCCTCTTGAACCGAATTTGGATCCCATTAACCCGTCGAACCAAGTATATTATAATTTATATATACATATGTCAAATCGTTTTAACTGAAATCCAACTCATTACTTGGCTCAAATAAAGTTTATTTAGGTTGGTTCTTACGGGTTCATTTAAGTCGGGTTTGGCTCGGTTCGCTTTGTTTCAAGTCTCATAAATTCATACGCTCATTATTATTTTATGTCCATTAAGAACAAGAAGATGAAGATAGGTGAAAATGATATATCTCTAATACATACATACCTTAAGGATTTAGTTAGATTATGATTCCTTATAATCCTAGATGAATCTTGATCTTGAACAAGTTAACAACTTTAATCTTAAATCTTGGATAATGGAAAGATGAAATGTTTGGGTATGAGCAGAGGGTGTGTACGTGTGTATGATTGTCTGATGATGAGGGAATGTTAAGGATGAGATAACAATTAAGGTTTTAGGGGTTTAAATATGGTAAGCCCAAAGGCTTTAGGCCCATAATCGTTTTTAAGTCCATAACACCCAATACTTATCCTTTCATCTTATCTCAATTTAACTAACTTTAAATAACAACGCACGATAATTAAATAAAGCTTATTTTATTTATTAATTCGAAACGTGGGTGTTACATTATCGACAAACCAGCAACAGATCACATGGAAAACGAACAAATGCAAATGTGCATCGGTTTCCACAACTTTAACCAACGGATTATCGAGGTACCACTTATGTTGGTAAGTCCAAACTTGCTTGTTGTGTGTGAGAACTAGTTTCCAGCATACAATCAGGCGGTAATTCGTCGAAAAAATTAAAGATAAAATTTCAAATATGATGATTGTCCAAATGTCTTTTGTTTGGAATATATTCCTGACGGGCATTCCTTCGATAACTCTTTGATTATAATAAAGATAAGATTTCGAATAGATTTTCTGCCAAGGTACCTCTTTAGTAGTTTTTTGGTGAGGCCATTTGCAACAACAAATCCGTCAATGTTCGTTAGAAAAGGTTGCTATATTTGGAAAGCAAACAACTACTATTTTTTTAATGAATATTTCGTTTGACATCTGTAAACACTCTAGAAGTTTCTTCGTATGCAAACCTAGGAATTTTCACATATGTTACACAAACATCTTTGTTTGGTGGTAACTAACATGGGCGGATCTACATATGATGGTGTGGGTACCCACTGAGTTTCGGATTTTATATAAAACGCCTAGATAAAATATGAAAGTGAACCCATATATATTTTTTGAGTGAAACCATACACAAGCTGGTAAACATCTTGGGTTCCCAATGTTGGGAAGCTTGGTTCGAATCCCACTCTAAGCATATTTTTTTTTATTTCACAATATATAAGTGGTTAACTTATTAGGGTCACATCCACTCTCCATCAAACCCCAACTGAGCCACCCTAGGTATTTTTTTATTTGGTTTTTTGATTCAAACATGTTGAATTTTGTTAAAAAAATTTTGGTTTATTTGGTGTTTTGACTTTTGATTCATATACATATACATATATTTTTTGTTATAATATTATATTTTTATTATGTTAAACCTTAATTAACTCGAACCGTTGAAACAACCCGAATCTTCGAACCGACCCGAACAACTGAACCAACCCAAATAGTGAACCCATTAGAAATAATTTCTGGATCCGCCACTTGTAACTAACTTGTTGGAATTGGTGCTTTTAGAAATAAAGTTAACCGTATGCATCCTAAGGGTGCTCTTAAACCCTCATGTGTGTAAATGGCAACCTCGTTTGTGCCAGACTTATACATGTGTGTTCATGTTTTTAGAAACTGATTTCTCTATGCGTGTATGGTTTCTCATGTGTTTGGAAGATGCAGAGCTCAACAAAACTTGTGGAGTACATATGTTGGTTTCAATTTAGAAATATAATTTAGTATGTACATTGGCGAATCTAGACACAAATCTCAGGGGTAACGTTCAAAATCTCAGTGGTGAGCTTTCCGCTTTCCACCCTTATATGAGTAAGGTCACACATTCCACCCGATTTTACAAATTCATCATCTTCTTTTAAAGTATGATAAAAGGTCGTACGATCACACGAAATACACCCTCTTTCTTCGTAACTAAAATTATTCAGATGCATTTATCTTAGATATATCAAACTTTGAAAACGAATCTCATAGATTTATACCAGACATATTTTCTAACAAACTAGTTAAGACCTCACTGAATCTATTTCCAAGTTCTTGAATTTGCATATCCAAACCGTGTTAAAAACTCAACCTCAAAATGATGATTCTGTTTAGCCTGTTTCTGTTTGATTTTTCTCATTCAAACGAAAGGAAAAAAAAAGGTTAATGGTTTTTATTTCCTTTAGGCATTTTGGCTTTATTTGATTTGAACTTTTATAAAATGATGATTCTGTTGAGCCCGTTTCTATTTAATGTTTCTCGTTCAAACAAAAGAAAGAAAAAGGTTAAGGTTTTTATTTGCTTTGAGCTATAAACTTTGTATGAGCTTTATTTTATTTAAACTTTTAAATTGGTTGGGCTTTAAACAAATAGGGGTAACGTAATATTTTTCAAGGGTAGCGAAATACGAAAACCAACCCAAAATGAAAAAATCTACACTACAGACGAAAAGTTGAGGGTAGCGGATGCTACCCCTGATTACGAAGTAGATCCGCCACCGTGTACGTACACATTGTAAGGCACATCTAATGTTTCTGTAGGATTTGAAAGTGTACATAAACATCATAATTATCTAAATAACTTTTTTTAACCTAATATATATAACTTTGTATTTACTAAATCAACCCATCAAGAGATTACAAGCCCATTATGGTAGTAGTAATCATCATACAAACTTTGTTGAACACCAAAATGACTTTTTATGACTTAATGTGACTTTGTCTTGCCGAATCAAATGTGTGTTTCCATGCATAGTTTGAATCGAATCATGTCAAGACACCGACGCATTATTAATATGGAAAACCTAAAACCATTCATAAACAAACAATATACTATGCCACTATGGACAAGAAATGTAAAAGGTAAAAGCTTATTAAAGATTCTGTAAATAATTGAACAACATGGTAAAACATGTGTGAAATTATAGGTGAAAATACCACAGGTGCAGTATGGTGGTGGGGATGAAAGGGGGGCTACTTAGTAAGTTCGCCTACTCTCAAACCAACAACGCTACATGGAGGTCATTCAACAATTCAAGAATAATCCCATGTCACATCGTGGCAAAATAGCAATGTTGCCTTTGGATCGACTTTGGGATTTTTCTCATTTTTTGTCTTTAAGGGACAAATGAGTAATTTGGTATCAAGTAAATAAAATAAGAAGGACCCACAAAGATGAATCATTTTTATGAGAATTGGAACTAGAGTCCATGAAGGGTTTGACAGGTCTTTCCTGGTAATGGATTGAATAAACACTAAGTGACCCCGGCAGATTACGGATAATCTTAGGGCTAAGTAGATGTTTCCCACGAGGGTTAGGTCCGGCAAAGATGGTTATTCTTCTGATGACCTGCAAAACAGACACCGTGAGCTCGTCACTGAGAAGGGGGGGTACCTCCTTGTGACCACCCTCCGGCGTGAGAATCAGACTAGATTGCTCTGAATATAAGTGTATATTAAGAGAAATAGCTAGAGAAGATACGATAATATCAGATGATATATGATAATACCAGATAATGATACCGTTCCAAGGTGTTGGAGTATTTATAGCCGAAGGTAGGTTTCCAAGCAGGTACAGCCAGCTGTATAATCTTCCTTTTCCACCAACTGTGGGCTACGTACGTGCGATGCTGGTGGTTGGTGGGTAGGCAGCGGCTGATAGTGACATGGCCGGCTGTGTACTATTCCTTTTCCACCAACTACAGGCTATGTACGTGCCACGATGAGGGTTGGTGGGTAGGCAGCGGCTGATAGTGACATTTTGTACTAGAGCATGCTCCTCCTTGTACTGTTGTCGGTGAGCTGTCACCCTGTGATTGGTTCATGGGCTGCTTTGGTCAGATCTTGTCTATTTTGTCCATACCTTGGCAGGTATAGTACAAAAGATCTTCCAGAAGCGTACGGACTGGCTCATTTGGGCGGGAGTATTCCCGCCTTGCTCATTCCTTCTTCAGGTGACATTACTGAATTATTAAGAGTTAGTGCCTTGTGCGTGTAGCCTTACTATTAGTGCGGGTAGCCTTCCCTGATGGCTTGTATCCGCAGCTGCGGGAACAGGCGGGATACTTTACCATTGGGAGGCTTTTCTTGCGGGAACAGCTGGCGTACTGCGCGTAAGGTCTTCATCTCTCTGAGCATGGTGGGTCCTGCGGAACCAGTTGGTCTTCGCGCAGACGTCCCTCTTCAAGGTGAGTCTTGCGGGTCCAACTGGGCTCTACTGGGACCTACCTCTTCAAGTCCCCCCAGTCCATTGTTCTTCTCATGAATTGTTAATAAGTGAGGTGAACTTTTGGACTTAAGCAAGGGGTTTTGAAAAGGGTTTTTAGTTTTAAGATTTTCCGTGGGGATTCTTCCCGCGGTTTTCCTAATGTCACGTGCAGAAATTCCCGACTTTTCTGCTTGATCTTTGGGTATGATGCGGGTAGGTGTGTAACCTCCTCGCAAGTCAGGGGCGTTGAGTTTCACTTGTGTAGATTCTCCACGAGGTTTTGGTAGTTTTAGACATAGTGATCAATTATGTTAAACAACCAATTCCATCTTGGGGCTTCAAACAATCTAGTTCTCAACGTTCCCGCTATGCGGGGATGATATTTCCCTTTCCACAAGCATGGCCTAGAAGATCCTTCTTGGTTTCAATTCCCTGCAAGTGCTAAGTATGTGAAAGGTTTCGCCTTGACACTGTACCCGCACTCGTCTTATAGTTTCTTGATTTCTAAGGTATTCTTTGCTTCAATTCCCTGCAGGTGCTAAGTATGTGAAGGGTTTCGCCTTGACACTGTACCCGCACTTGTCTTACGGTTTCTTGGTTTCCAAGGTATTCTTGGCTTCAATTCCCTGCAGGTGCTAAGTATGTGAAGGGTTTCGCCTTAACACTGTACCCGCACTTGTCTTACGGTTTCTTGGTTACCAAGGTAAGGGGGTATAGTCCCTCTTATTTTTGAATCTTTTTGAATCTTTTTGAAATTCGAAGAGTTGGTGAAAGGATAAGAACAGTCCAAACTGTTGAAGGGACGTTAGCGTCGTCCGACGGTTTCTTCTGACAGTTTCAGGACGTGCAGGAAGTTATGGCGACGTGACACTATATGGTCATTCCAGACGCTTTTTCAGGCGCGTGGGCGCGAGTTTTCGGGCGCGTGGGCGCAAATTTTACGGCACGCGTCCTGTCGACAGCTGTTACCAGCTTGCTTTCCACGTGTCATCGTCTCATTGCGCCTGCGCTTTCTCTCTCCTCCGCATTAAATTCAACGCATTCATTGCGATGAGTATATAAAGGGGGAGAGGGTGTTTCTTAATTCACACCTTCACTTCACTCTTCTTCTTCTAAACGATTTCTGGCGAATACTCTAACTTTTCCGTCGAGCATTCTCCTGAAATCGTTCTCTTTCATACCTCCAAAATGTCTTCTACTCATGATCCTGAGGTTACTGCCGAAGAGTCCGACGTATACCCTGAGAACCCGATGTCCGCGTCTGACAAGGACGACAAGAGTACTGCTGGCGAGTGCCAGTGTGCTCTCTCTGTCGATCTATACAACTATATCGTCAATAAGTTCATGCTCGAGCCCTACGAGCCTGAGTTTCCAGAGCCTCACCAGACGGTGTATGATGCCCCTAAGGGCAAAATAGGGGTTTATGCCTCATTCTTCATATATGGGAATCTCAGATTCCCATTAATGAAGTTCGTATACCGTGTTCTGGAGAAACACGGTGTACATTTGACGGAGGTGCACCCGATGGCGAACACTAAGGTTCGCCACTTTGAATGGGTGTGCCACATTCTGGGCGTTGAGCCCCGCGTCGACCGCCTGATGACCTTCTACTCCTGGAGGTGCATCCAGGGCTGGTATACCTTGGTCACTCGGATCAAGGGTTTGAAGATCTGCGCTACCGAGCGCAGGCTTCGGTCTTGGAAGCGGGAGTTTTTCTACATCTCCGCTCGCGTCGTCCCCATTGCGATGACGTTCAAGAACGGGAGGGCGCTCCCTAGCCTTCACGCCTCCAATTACCAAGAGGCGGAATGGTTCGCCAAGATCTCCCAGATCCAGACTCCGGTTTACCGCTTTGCGGAGTCTGGGATGGTGATGCTTGGGATGAGCCGGGTATGGAAGGATGCCGGTTCTGAGACTCCGCAAGTACCCATCATCCTCGAATACGGTTTGAACTCTATCCCTTACGGTGTGCTTCATATTATTTGCTAATTTAGGGTTTTTGCTCTAACCATTTCTTTCTTTTTATTCTCAGAGGGAAACAACTTGCAGTCGCTTCTGCAACCGCGTGAGAGCGGTGGTCCCGCTCGGCTGGGTACTCGTGCTCTTGATGAGAATGAGTTGCCCATCCTGGAGCAAACGGGGGATCGGTTTGTGGAGGTCTACCCGCCGGGCCACGAGATTCTGAGCGCCACGCGGCCTGGTAAGGGTTTCCTAAACCCCCGCCCTCTCCATGCTCAAACCTCTGCTGGAATTCCTCTAATTTTGTCATCTTCTGATGAGGAATCCGCAGATGAGCCCTTCTTCGTGAGGAAGAAGAAAGCTGCCGCCGTGAAGGGCAAGGCGAAGGTTACCTCCGCCGTCGACCTAGGAAATCAGTCTGACTCCGAGACTGAAAGCGAGGAGACGGCGGGGAACCCTGGTGGTGGTGAGACAATTGTCTCGGAGGTTGAGACAGCTGTCACCTCCGAGCAACCAAGTTCTACGACGGTGACTGGCGTGAAGAGGCCAGTTCCATCGGGTTCGTCCCCGCCTGTCAGAACCTTCAAGCTCAAGAGAACTCGTAAGTATAAATTATATTCAGCTTAACTGCATATCTTTCCGCCATCATACTTATATATCTTTTCGTGCGGGCGTGGATGCAACCGCATTCCAGAGTGGAGCGGGAATGAGCATCTCTGGACCCATGACGGTAGGTTTGGTCAACCTACCCGAGGCTATGACCCAGGCAGCTGCGCCTGTTTGCAGCATTGATTCAGTTGCTCACCCCGTTGAGGCAACTGTTCCAACTGTAACATCATCTCCGCCGGCTGTCAGTTCCATCTTCACGGAATCCTTCACTGAGCCGGTGGTGGTTTTTCCTGCGGGTTCTTCCGCAGCGACGGCCACGGTTGTGAGTTCACTGTTGGTACATGATGTCAGTAGTTCAGTATATAGTGTCTGTAATCGAGTTAGTATGTTTTGTATTTAGATTTAAGCGAAGTTGTCTCAAGTTCGCCTGATATGAGCGAACTTGTGGAACAAGCGAAGTTAGTAACAACTTCGCCTAAACATGTTAGGCGAAGTTGTCGTATGTTATAAGTGTTTAGCTGCGGCTAGGTTTCAGGAGAGTTGTTTATTACGTGTAATCAGTGATCGGTGTATCACGTGTTATCAGTTGCAATACAACGTGTTCTTGGTGTATTGTAACGTGTGTTTGATTGTGTTTAACGTGTATCGTCTTCTACGCTCGTATCGTCTTACATAGGGATTCCGCACCTACGTAGAACGAGATATTCCGTGTAGATCCGGCTGGGAACCTATGGGTGCTGATTCAGACAGTGATGCAGACGTGGACCCCACCCAATATCGGGCAATCATAGGTTCTTTAATGTACTTAACTGCATCTAGACCTGATATTATGTTTGCAGTTTGTCTTTGTGCTCGCTTTCAGGCAAACCCAAAGGAATCTCACTTGAAGGGTGTGAAGAGGATATTGCGATATCTCAAAGGCAAGCCTAAGCTAGGGTTGTGGTACACGAAAGGAGGAGACTTGGAGTTAGTCGCCTACACGGATTCTGATTATGGAGGATGCAATCAGAATCGGAAGTCAACAACAGGTGGATGTCAGTTTCTTGGAGGCAGATTAGTGTCATGGCAGTGCAAGAAGCAGACCTCAGTCGCCATTTCTACCTGTGAAGCAGAATACATGGCAGCATCGAACTGCTGCTCCCAGGTTCTTTGGATACAACAGCAATTGCGCGATTACGGTCTGAATTTCACTCATACTCCTATTTGCATAGATAACACTGCTGCTATCTCAGTAACTAACAATCCCGTAAAGCATAGCAAAACTAAACACATTGACATCCGTCATCATTTTATACGGGATTGTGCTGAGAAGAAATTGATAGTGCTCGAAAAGGTTGATTCGTTAGATAATTTCGCTGATTTGTTTACTAAAGCGTTTGACAAAACTCGTTTTCAAAACCTTGTTGAGCTAAATGGGATGATCAATCCCGAGTAACCGTGTTTTTCATTTTTATTTTGTTAAAAAAAAAAATAAAAAAAAAAAATAAACGTCACTATCGCTTAAAATTATGTCGGTTGCTTCAGTTTGAAGGACATATCTTCGGATATGTTTGGTCCTCATTTCCACCTGTAGAGTATGAGGATAGCCATTAACCTCATGACTGAAAGTGACCGGGGCGGTTTATGATGTGTTTTTATTCTTTCGCTGAAAATTAGTCGTTCATACTTAGTTAGAAGGACACATACTCGTATGTGCTCGGTCCAGCTGATCCATTGGATCTTCAGGATAGCCGTTTACCTGAAAACTTCGACTTGATCGGGGCGATAGAAGTTAAAATTTTTTATGGGAGATGAAATAATTTTTCAAGTCTAATACTTCGTAAGAAGTTTCTTTACTATGTTTAAAAGAAAATTGATCCAACCTTGGAAAGTGATAGACAAACTGATTCTGTGCGCTTAACTAGTGAAGTTATTAGGCCTAAAAGACTTTAGAACAGTCATTGTATGTCATTGTAGCTTTTTATGGTGCGTAAAAGTAGAAGTGATACTAACTAAATCTCCTCGATTTTAAGTGGAAACTCCTTAAGAGTTGTGCATGTCTCCATATATATCTTTCCGAATGATAGGCAGAAAAGCGATTACCCAGTCATACACGAGCCCGTGAGTGTTCTGATTCCCGAGAAGAGGATGTGTCAAGAAACTGCAGTGATCCAAATTCGGGACTTGCAGTAGTTTACTTGAAGCTGTGTAAATCTTATTATTAAAAAAAAAAAATTATTATGTGTTACTAAGACATTCTAGAGCTTATAATGTTAATACTTCTCAATCAAGATGCAAGAAAGAGAACGGGAAGAAGACTCTACAGATCGACGTGTACTTACAATTTATTCAGACACTACGGGTCGAGGTCAACTCGGGGTGACTTGGGGAAAGCCAAATACGCTTTGAGAATAGATAGGAGACATCATAATCTCTGATGTGTTGCCCATTTATATTTTGAGCTAAATTGAACCTAACCCGTATCACAGAAGCGATGAAAACCATTTTAAGTTATTTACCTGCTTACAACCTGTTTCTTTATGTCATAATACAGCTGAACATGGATCTGTGTGACAGTCACTTAATTAGTATGATTCCTGTACGGATCTTTTCTAAAACATGGTAGTCCCTGTCGAGACTGAAATTTGATCCCGTGTACTTTATTTTTAAAATTTATTCTACTTATGTAGTCGTATGATTTTATACTTGGTTACTTGGTTCTTGATCGGATCAGTTAACTCTTTAAAGGAAGTTTTAAAAGTTAATGGCATAATGTTCAATTTATAAGGGTCTGTTTGGTAAAGTTTCATATTGAGCGAAGTTGAGGGAAGAGGCGAAGTTATGGGACAGGCGAAGTTAACCCTAACTTCGCCTGTATAACCTTGAAGATAAAGAAACTTTTTGGTCAAACTCATTATTATTTTCTAAAACCGGCGAACTTATCTTCCAGTAACCTAGGCGAAGTTATATCTCGAATCACATCTTGTTGTTTTTTTCTAAAACCGGCGAACTTATCTCGAATCACGTGGGTTTCCCCCCGCGTTCCTTGGTTTGAAGGTTTCTCCAAAATTCCTTCTTGGTTGGAAGTCCGTTTCCTTGCGCTTCCCTTTCGCCCTATGACGAGGGTTTGCGTCACTGTCGGACTCCTCCCAATCATCGTCCAAGTACTCGCACTCATTGCTCATGTTGAGCTGTTGTCGAGTGCTTCCGAATTCGTCAGCCTGTTGGAGTGAACGTAAGCGTTCATCCAACTCAGCATGGAATTCCTTCTGACGTGCTTCCGCCCACGCTTTAACTTGATCAAGTGTTTGGCGGGGGACTCGTCTGTTGTCTCTCCAACTGGGTATCGGTGAATCCCAGTGAAGGATTGTTTACTGCACTTGCCCCGGCTTGGGTAACCGGGGTAGTGTTCGTAAAAATTGTGTACTCGCCGGTGTTCCCCCCAGTAGCTGGGGTTGTGGTTACCGGAGTTTCTTGGTCACTCGCTGGCCTTGGCATCGGAGTAACCTTAACCATCTTTCCAGAGGTTTTGAAAAAACTGAGAATTAGTTCTAGCTTTTATGCACGGATGGCGCCAATGAAGAAACACTAAGTGACCCCGGCAGATTACGGATAATCTTAGGGCTAAGTAGATGTTTCCCACGAGGGTTAGGTCCGGCAAAGATGGTTATTCTTCTGATGACCTGCAAAACAGACACCGTGAGCTCGTCACTGAGAAGGGGGGGTACCTCCTTGTGACCACCCTCCGGCGTGAAAATCAGACTAGATTGCTCTGAATATAAGTGTATATTAAGAGAAATAGCTAGAGAAGATAAGATAATATCAGATGATATATGATAATACCAGATAATGATACCGTTCCAAGGTGTTGGAGTATTTATAGCCGAAGGTAGGTTTCCAAGCAGGTACAGCCAGCTGTATAATCTTCCTTTTCCACCAACTGTGGGCTACGTACGTGCCATGCTGGTGGTTGGTGGGTAGGCAGCGGCTGATAGTGACATGGCCGGCTGTGTACTATTCCTTTTCACCAACCACAGGCTATGTACGTGCCACGATGAGGGTTGGTGGGTAGGCAGCGGCTGATAGTGACATTTTGTACTAGAGCATGCTCCTCCTCGTACTGTTGTCGGTGAGCTGTCACCCTTTGATTGGTTCATGGGCTGCTTTGGTCAAATCTTGTCTATTTTGTCCATACCTTGGCAGGTATAGTACAAAAGATCTTCCAGAAGCGTACAGACTGGCTCATTTGGGCGGGAGTATTCCCGCCTTGCTCATTCCTTCTTCAGGTGACATTACTGAATTATTAAGAGTTAGTGCCTTGTGCGTGTAGCCTTACTATTAGTGCGGGTAGCCTTCCCTGATGGCTTGTATCCGCAGCTGCGGGAACAGGCGGGGTACTTTACCATTGGGAGGCTTTTCCTGCGGGAACAGCTGGCGTACTGCGCGTAAGGTCTTCATCTCTCTGAGCATGGTGGGTCCTGCGGAACCAGTTGGTCTTCGCGCAGACGTCCCTCTTCAAGGTGAGTCTTGCGGGTCCAACTGGGCTCTGCTGGGACCTACCTCTTCATGGATTCTTCTGCAACAAGGCTTTTTGGTTTTACTCATATCTTATTTTTAGTACTTTTTATAATTTCAACATTGTAACGTTTAAGAAAACAGGTAAATATTTGATTTTTAGTTTATAAAAATCAACTCTTTTCTATTAAAATTGTATTAAGTAATTTAAACTGCAATGAAAACAATTTAATCGTTCTAGCTAAGTATGTGTCGCTTTATTGTATTTTCAATTCAAAGTCAAGCGGTTAACTTTTAGTGACTAAATTTATATATAATATATTGGAATGTTCATAAGTTTTGAATGAGTTGTTTTTGTTTGCCAATAAATTTTATTATTTAAGATACTTTTTCATTTTTATAAATTCATTCATAGGAAAATTTTATAAATTACAAAATCCAAACAATAGACAACCAAGATGACATCCAATTCTATACGGTCAACTCAAATATGCATGATACATGCATCATCGTGATAACATCTTAAACCACATTACGGTTAACTCACGATGGCATATGGCTGATACATGCATACATCATCGTGATAGCATCATAAACCACATAAGCATTTTAAACCTGAAGAAACACTAACCGGACCCCGGGCAGATTACTGGTAACCTGGGGGTTAGATAGATGTTTCCCACGAGGGGTTAGACCCTGAGAAGATGGTTCTTCTGATAACCTGCAAAACAGACACCGTGAGCTTGTCACTGAGAAGGGGGGGTTCCTCCTTGTGACCACCCTCCGGCGTGAGAATCAGACTAGATTGCTCTTTAAATATAAGTGTATATTAAGAGATTGCTAGAGCAGATATCAGGTATAATATGATGATACAAGATAAGATATGATGGTCATACCATTTGTGGTATTTATAGCCGAAGGTAGGTTTCCAAGGAGGTGTGGCCGGCTGCAACAGTGTTCCTGTTCCACCAACAGTGGCCTACGCACGTGCCCTGCTAGTAGTTGGTGGGTAGGCAGCGGCTGATAGTGACCAGGCCTGCTGTGTACTATTCCTTTTCCACCAACTGCCGGCTACGCACGTGGTATGGCAGTAGTTGGTGAGTAGGCAGCGGCTAATAGTGACACAGTACAGGAGCATGCTGCTCGCCATACTGTGTCAGTAAGCTGTCCTCTTTAGTCAGATCTTTTTCCCATACCTCGTCAGGTACAGTACAGAAGATCTTCCCGTATCGTACGGACTGGCTTATTTGGGCGGGAGTATTCCTCCTCCCGCCCTTGTGCGGGATTGTTCCCGGCTTTGCTCATTCCTTCAGGTGACACTGAGTGATTGAGAGCTAAGTGCCTTGTGCGTGTAGCCTTGCTGCGCGGGTGGCCTTCCCTGATGGCTTGTATCCGAGGCTGCGGGGACAGGCGGAGTCCTTCACCATTGGGAGGCATTTCCTGCGGGACCAGCTTGCGTACTGCGCGTAAGGACGTCACGTCTCTAAGCATGGTTGGTCCTGCGGATCCAGTTGGTTTCTGCGCAGACGTTCCTCTTCAAGGTGAGTCTTGCGGGTCCAACTGAGCTCTGCTGGGACCTACCTCTTCAAGTCCCCCCAGTCCAATGTTCTTCTCATGAGTGTTTAATAAAGTGAGGTGAACTTTTGGACTTAAGCAAAGGGTTTTTGAAAGGGTTTTTTAAGGTTTTCCATGGGGATTCCTCCCGCGGAAGTCCTTGTCACTTGCAGAAATTCCCGAGTTTCCTGCTTGGTCTTTGGGTATGATGCGGGCAGGTCTGTAACCTCCTCGCAAGTCAGGAGCGTTGAGTCCCACTTGTGTGGATTCTCCATGAGGTTTTGGTAGTTTTGAACATAGTGATCAATTATGTTAAAACCACCAATTCCATCCTGGAGCTTCAAACAACGTAGTTCTCGACGTTCCCGCTATGCGGGGATGTTATTTCCGTTTCTGCAAGCATTGCCCAGAAGATCCTTCTTGGTTTCAATTCCCAGCGGAGCGCTAGGTATGTGAAGGGTTTTGCCTTAACACTGTACCTGCGCTCGTCTTACGGTTACTTTACTTCTAAGGTATTCCTGGCGTCAATTCCCTGCGGGTGCTAGGTATGTGAAGGGTTTTGCCTTTACACTGTACCCGCACCCGTCTTATAGTTACTTGGTTGCCGAGGTACTTGGCTTCAATTCCCTGCGGGTGCTAGGTATGTGAAGGGTTTTGCCTTAACACTGTACCCGCATCCGTCTTACGGTTACTTGTTCGCCAAGGTTTTCTTGGCTTCAATTCCCTGCGGGTGCTAGGTATGTGAAGGGTTTTGCCTTAACACTGTACCCGCATCCGTCTTACGGTTACTTGTTCGCCAAGGTTTTCTTGGCTTCAATTCCCTGCGGGTGCTAGGTATGTGAAGGGTTTTGCCTTAACACTGTACCCGCATCCGTCTTACGGTTACTTGTTCGCCAAGGTTTTCTTGGCTTCAATTCCCTGCGGGTGCTAGGTATGTGAAGGGTTTTGCCTTAACACTGTACCTGCATCCGTCTTACGGTTACTTGTTCGCCAAGGTTTTCTTGGCTTCAATTCCCTGCGGGTGCTAGGTATGTGAAGGGTTTTGCCTTAACACTGTACCCGCATCCGTCTTACGGTTACTTGTTTGCCAAGGTTTTCTTGGCTTCAATTCCCTGCGGGTGCTAGGTATGTGAAGGGTTTTGCCTTAACACTGTATCCGCATCCGTCTTACGGTTACTTGTTTGCCAAGGTAAGGGGTATTTTCCCGCCTACTTTTTGATCTTTTGAATTTTGAATTTTGAAATTCGAAGAGTTGGTGGAAAGAAGAACAGTCCAAAACTCTGAAACGTCGTGCGACGGTTTCTTCTGACTGTGTCAGATCGTGCAGGAAGTTATGGTGACGTGACAGTACATGGTCATTCCAGACGCTTTTTCAGGCGCGTGGGCGCGATTTTTCGGGCGCGTGGCCGCGAAATTAATGGTATGCGTCCTGTCAACAGCTGTTGCCAGCTTGCTTTTTGCCACGTGTCATAGTTTGATTGGACCTTCGTTTTCTCTCTCTTCCGCATTAATTTCATCGCATTAATTGCGATTAGTATATAAAGGGGTAGAGGGCTCTTTGTAATCCACACTTTCACTCTTCTCTTCATCTTCTTTGCGATTTCCGGCGAATACTCACCTTTTCAGGCAAGCATTCTCCCGAAATCGTTTTCTTCTTCTTTTACAAGATGTCTCGTGATGTTGAATCCACAGCCGATGACAAGAGTACTGCTGGCGAGTGCCAGTGTGCTCTGCCTGGCGATCTGTACCGGTATGTCGTCAGGAAGTTCATGCTCGAGTCTCTCGAGCCTGAGTTTCCTGAACCCCATCATACTGTGTACGATGCCCCCAGAGGCAAGATCGGGGTTTATGCTGCATTCTTTGTCTATGGGAATCTTAGGTTCCCATTGACAAAGTTTGTTTACCGTGTCCTTGAGAGGCATGGTGTTCATTTGACCGAGTTGCACCCCATGGCGATCGCCAAGATTCGCCACTTCGAGTGGGTGTGCCGGATTTTGGGCGTTGAGCCCTATGTTGACCGCCTGATGACCTTCTATACTTGGAGGTGCATCCAGGGGTGGTACACATTGACAACCCGGATTAAGGGTTTAAAGATCTGCGCGACCGAGCGCAGTCTTCGCTCGTGGAAGCGGGAGTTCTTCTTCATATCCGCTCGCGCCATCCCCATTGCCATGAAGTTTAAGAATGGGCAAGCTCTCCCAAGCCTTCACGCCTCCAGCTACCAGGAGGCGGAATGGTTCTCGAAGATATC